>NC_084552.2:38292832-38592832 GCF_033978685.3 Nerophis lumbriciformis
GAACACACATTTCCGGCTTCAAAATAAAAGTGCTACGCTTTACATTCGGTCTAGCTCCAGTAACAAAAATGTCTTGCATTACGATCATTCTTTGTCTAAGATTTTTTGTAATGTAATCTGTGATATTTATACCTAAATAAATGCTAGTATATCAGTTGGGGAGATTTTTTGTGGTAGGCTGAAATAAAGTGTATAGTTTATTATAACATGTTCTGGTTGATATTCCTCAATTATGGAATGATTAGCAGGCTGGATATTACATTAACTTGTACAACATGTATTGTACAGAATATCAGAAGCTTTTATTCAGGTAGAAATATCACAGATTACATTACCAAACATCTTTGACAATCAAACCATGATCGTAACAATCCACATTTTGTGTTATTAATGCTTGCAACTGCTATATAAACATGGATGTGTAGCCCCTCTTCTGAATCTGTTCCTACAGCAGGAATACAAATTGTGTATTTCTACAAATTCCAAAATCTGACATGACACCAACACACTGCAGGTAATTTTTTTCATTGTCATTAAAAGCGTGTTTGTCCATTTTGTGTTGAGCTGCTTAAATAAGCATAATGTTTCATTAAAGCAAACTAAATGTCCAGTCATGGCATTAAAACTTGAAAATTATCAGTCTAGGGCAGTTATTCTCAAACTGTGGTATGTGTACTATTAGTACACGTACCACATTAGAACCCGCGGTTCTATTGTGCCACCCTTTTTCAAAAATGTTATACATACATACACATTATATATATATATATATATATATATATATATATATATATATATATATATATATATATATATATATATATATATATATATATATATATATATAGTCGAGGTTACTGTGGTTTATCCATTATACCGTGTTCAATACCGGAGTAGAGAGGAATATACAGGCCTCTCTTGGTTTCAGGCGATGGTGAAAGCCCCATTAAGCTACTGTTTATTTACCTGAATCCGTGCATATTTTGGCTTATTTTGAAAGGTTTTTGAAGCGCTTTACAGGGACTCCAGCAGCGCGGTTCTCCTGAACAACAACCTTGGAGGCTTTTTCCAGACAACAGTTGGAGTGCATCAAGGATGTCTCCTCTCTCTAGTCCTTTTTAACATCTACCTGGAGATCATCATGTAAGAAACACTGATTGACCACCATACCTCCATTTCTATCAGAGGATGTCCTCTCTGCATTATGCACTTCGCAGATAACATAGACCTGATTGTAGGCAGTGAAGAAGAACTCCAAGACCTTTCATCCAAGTTGGAGAAGGCATCAGGACTTAAATGAAGCTCCGTGAATACTTTCCAAAAGCACTGTAGGTGATGTCGAAATGTTAGGTAGGTGCTCAACTATATGACCGAGCATATATTGCCCTCCAATTTATGCACTTTACAATGTTCTTACAAATAAAGAGTCAGAGAGATGCCTTGAATGCGTGTGCCTGCATACAAAAAATATTTCTAATATTGCCCAAGATAAACTCCAAAAACAACACTATTCTTTGCTGTTTAACTCCCAAACAAATTTAATGATGAATAAAACAACATTTTAATCGGTTAGAGCGTTTGCGTAAAAAGGTGAGGAAAAGGTTTGCCTACCCCATCCATACATCTTCTTCCGCTTATCCAAGGTCGGGTCGCGGGGGCAGCAGCCTAAGCAGGGAAGCCCAGACTTCCCTCTCCCTAGCCACTTCGTCCAGCTCTTTCCGGGGGATCTCGAGGCGTACCCAGGCCAGTCGGGAGACATAGTCTTCCCAAAGTGTCCTGGGTCTTCCCTGTGGCCTCTTACCGGTCGGACGTGCCCTAAGCACCTCCCTAGGGAGGCGTTCAGGTGGCATCCTGACCAGATGCCCGAACCACCTCATCTGGCTCCTCTCGATGTGGAGGAGCAGCGGCTTTACTTTGAGCTTCTCACCCTATCTCTAAGGGAGAGCCACGCCACCCGGCAGAGGAAACTCATTTCGGCCGCTTGTACCCGTGATCTTGTCTTTTCGGTCATAACCCAAAGCTCATGACCATAGGTGAGGATGGGAACGTAGATTGACCGGTAAATTGAGAGCTTTGCCTTCCGGCTCAGCTCCTTCACCACATCGGACTGATACAGAGTGCGCATTACTGAAGACGCCGCACCGATCCGCCTGTCGATCTCACGATCCACTCTTCCCTCACTCGTGAACAAGACTCCGAGGTACTTGAACTCCTCCACTTGGGGCAGGGTCTCCTCCCCAACTCATAGATGGCACTACACACTTTTCCGGGCGAGAACCATGGACTCGGACTTGGAGGTGCTGATTCTCATCCCAGTCGCTTCACACTCGGCTGCGAAGCGATCAAGTGAGAGCTGAAGATCCTGGCCAAATGAAGCCATTAGGACCACATCATCTGCAAAAAGCAGAGACCTAATCCTGCTGCCACCAAACCGGATCCCCTCAACGCCCTGATTGTGCCTAGAAATTATCTCCATAAAAGTTATGAACAGAATCGGTGACAAAGGGCAGCCCTGGCGGAGTCCAACCCTCACTAGAAATGTGTCCGACTTACTGCCGGCAATGCGGCAGTAAGTCAATTGCCTACCCCATAAGGTATTATTCATCACATATTCTGCACTTATTTCTTTATCTAGATATTTTTTTCTTATAACTTATATATTTACAATTGATCAATTTTGTATTCCGTTTTTTACATCTTAAACAAGCTGGTAGCTACAAACCCTAATAACTTGACTACTTGTCATCCTTTTTAAATTAATATTAAAAAGAGTAGACCCGTATTTGTTAAATATAGGAAGTGGACAGATGATCAGTAATTGCTGAAACATGGGTAGAATTAGGTAGGAGTAAACAAGCTCTGCTTCTTCCTACTGCTTTTTCTGCATGTCTATATTGTAACTGTAACCACGGGATGTAGTTCAATGTAATTTCTTAAGGCATGTTTGAAATACACAAAACCATTTCGAATCTGAAGGAGGGGTGACACATTGCTGACATAATGACGCGTCATGTGCATGCTATTAGAGGTTAATCCATGCAACTAGCCAGTGGCGTGACTTTTACAAAATGTATACATGCAATTCTTATTGGAACGCTGCCATGCAAATAGACAACATTGTGGACGAGAATGTTTTCTGTTGGTGAAGAAAGAAGCAACATTTTTAAAGTACGTGTCAAACTCAAGGCTAGGAGGTCACATCTGGCACATCACATCATTCTATGTGGCCCGTGATAGCCTGGAAATATTGTGCATCATTAAGAAAATAAATCTTTAATGATAAATGCATTTACATTTTGACAGAAAAAATGCATCAATGCATGCAAATGTAGCTCTTAACTCAATATTATTCGAGACAACAAGCTATTCCTTGTTTTTCATTAAAACCCTTTTCTCTAATGAGAATTCTACACTAGCAGAAAATAATTTTCAATTTTGACTATCGATTTCCATGCAAGTTTTCCGTCAGTTTGTTTGTAAACAATGATAATAATCACACAATGGGGAAATTGTGCAATAATATCATTAAGCGGCTCTCCAAGGGCTTTGATATAGGCCAGCGGTTGGCAACCCAAAACAATGAAAGAGCCATATTGGACCAAAAATACAAAAAACAAATCTGTCTTGAGCCGCAAAAAATGAAAAGCCGTAAATAAGTCTTATAATGAAGGCAACACATGATGTAAGTGTCTGTATTAGCTATAATAGCCTACTATCAAAATGACTATGTGTCGCAGACTGAAGCAAATCTTAGTGGACAGAAATGTTGAAATTTAATATTTGTTCTACACATTTTTACAACATTAGAAACCATTAGTAAATCAGAGGCTACACAGAAGATGAGATAACTCCTAGAAATTACTGGCTTTTAATAGCCAAAGGTATGGATGTGTGTGTCCAGGTTAACAGAAACGGCAGGCTGTCTTCTTCTAGTGGATTTATTACAGTCTTTGGCAAGCTAGATAATGTTTGCTGTGGTCTGGAACAACATGGCACACAAACAACTATCAGAAATGCAGCCAATATTACATACAGATAATGTGTCATGAGACATACAAAACTAAATTATATACAAAGAGGATAGAAGTACAGGATATTAAATGAGCTCAAAAATACCTACAAATGAGGCATAATGATGCAATATGTACATACAGCTAGCCTAAATAGTACGATAGCATTGATTAGCTTGCAGTCATGCACTGACCAAATATGCCTGGTCAATAAACATCAACAAAGCGCACCATTGTGCAATCACGCACAGCACAAAACTTTTGGTGGACAAAATGAGACAAAGAAGGAGTGGAATATTTTACATGTAAACAAACTGTTGCGTCACAGTCCACACTATGGCGAGTTCAAGAACCGCCGAAATTAGTAGGTTAAAACGATGTTCACCAAATATTCTCATCAGTGAAGCATACACACACACATATTAAACAGTGGGCTTTCTAACAATTGGGAAGGTTTGTTTCATGTTTGTCTTCAAACAAAAAGCATACTAAAACAAAAAAAATATTTCCCCCCCATCTTTTTCCATTTTCAATCCTTTTTTAAAAATGCCCGAGGGAGCCACTAGGGCGGCACTAAATCACAGGTTGCTGACCCCCTGTATAGGCGATGTGGCCCACGATTAAAATGAGTTTGACACCCCTGCTTTAAAGTTACCCAAAAATAAATCTTCTACTAATGACATGAGTGCAATAGTATCCTAGTGTGGAGCTTAAAGGTGCAGTGACGCAGAGGGGAGCGGGCCAACTCATTAGATTGGGCTACAGACTTAGTCGGATTAACCTCTCGGAGCGGCAGCGGAAAGACACGCGATGCTTAGCGACACCAGGAGAAAGTCTACATTTGTGACTCGTCACTGGGAGAAAAGCAGGAAGTACATCAAATACACATGCAACACTTTGCAGAAATCCAAACACGGCTCTCCTCTTCCTCTCTGCACTGCTGGACATAATTTACTAAGGAGAGCAATTTAGCTGCTCACAACTGAAGATTCCAGCGCCATCTCTGGATTTGATGGCTTTCTTGGGGATAAGGCACGGCATGCAGGCTAAAGCTTCTGAGAGGAATTTGGCCCAGCGTGGAAGTCTTGACTCTCACGCTCTCAGCCGAGTCAGAACCTCGCCAGGCAGTCTGACTGCTAGGATGTGGATGCTGAGGGTTACGTGTGCGCAAAGAATGCACAGCATGCCCAAACTGGCCCCTTTGGAAATGTATTTTTATATTGTGTTGTGTTATTGTAGCAAGCCATGCAGCATGTGAATACACACTTTATTTGCTTACATGTCATTCCCCAACTACTCACGCTCCCAAAGGAACTTTTAAATGAGTGCACTTGGAAAGGCAACACATTCCAAAGCTCCCCTTCTCCTGCAGGGCCCGAGCACTGCTGCTAATTTGCAGCATCAGCACCAAAGCATCTGCAAACGCTTGAATTTTGTCCTTAAGATTCATGAAGTCATTCAGAAATGAAGACAAATGATGACAAGAGCCTGGAATGTTCACCAAAAGGGTGAAAATGAAAGCAGTTGGCTTTGTGAAATCCTGCAAACTAACACTACAGGGGAAGACTCCTAAGTTGCCCCCACTTATGTAAACAACCCAATCATAAGGACCATTTTATTAGACTTAGACTTCCTTTTTATTGTCATTCAAATTTGAACTTTACAGTACAAATAAGAATGACATTTCGTTACATAAGCTCATGGTAGTGCAGGATAAAAAAGCAATAAGGTGCATATATAAATAAATAAATAGGTTACTGTACAGATAAATATATTGCACTTTTTCACATGCGTCCACGTTTATGGATGTATGTTATATTGTCTTTTTTATTCCAGCGAGTTAATCCATTTTGGGGGGAGTTGAGGGGATAATTTAATTTAATTATGATGCGTTCAAGAGTCTTACGGCCTGAGGGAAGAAGCTGTTACAGAACCTGGAGGTTCTGCTTCGGAGGCTGCGGACCCTCTTTCTAGAGTCCAGCAGTGAAAACAATCCTTGGTGGGGTGGGAGGAGTCTTTGCAGATTTTCTGAGCCCTGGTCAGGCAGCGGCTTTTTGTGATCTCCTGGATAGGAGGAAGAGGAGTCCTGATGATCTTTTCCGCTGTCCTCACCACTCTCTGGAGAGATTTCCAGTCTGAGGCACAGCAGGCTCCACTCCAGACAGAGATGTTGTTGGTCAGCAGGCTCTCTATAGTGCCTCTGTAGAACGGGGTTGAGAATGGGCGGAGGGAGCTGTGCTCTTTTCATCCGACGCAAAAAGTGCATGCGCTGCTGAGCTCTTTTTTACAAGAGCTCCGGTGTGTAGGGACCAGGTTATATTGTCAGTTATCTGCACCCCCAGGAACTTGGTGCTGCTTACTTTCTCCACCGCTGTGCCGTTAATGAAGAGTGGAGCGTGACTGGACTGGTGCTTCCTGAAGTCAACGATGATCTCCTTGGTCTTGTCGACATACAGGACCAGGTTGTTGGTTCTGCACCAGTCAACCAGATGTTTCACCTCTTCCCTGTAGTCCATGTCGTTGTTGTCACGGATGAGGCCCACTACTGTCGTGCCGTCCGCATACTTCACATACTTATTACTATTAAGTGCCTGCTTCAGTAGACATCGGCATACATTCTTTGAAAAATTGGTCCGTTTATGTCGACACGTGCTGTAGTACAACTTCCTCATTACTGCTAAGCAAAGTAAAAACAACAGCAACAATCAATTCACACATGCACCCTGGGGTTGTACGGTACACCCGTATTAGTATAGTGCCGCGATACTAATGAATCATATTTGGTACTCTACCGCCTCTGAAAAGTATCGGACCCCACCCCCCCGCAGTCCCGTCGTCGTCACGTCGTGTCATTGATGGTTTACGAGCAGACGAGCATGTTCCGCAGTGCACACACATACACACTGAGTACATACAAGCAGACACTGTGTAAACAGAAAAGGGAGAACGGACGCATTTTTGCTTAAAAACTAAAGATAAAGGTGGAGCTATAACACTGAAACTGCCTCAGGAAGAGGTGCTTTAACGTCCATCCGCCGTTGGCGGTGTTTTAGCTACTTCTAAATCACTAATCCTCGCCTCCATGGCGACAAATAAAGTACGTTTCTTACCAGTATCAGCCCTGCAGGACGAGGAATAGCTAAACATGTTTCACTACACACTGTAGCTCACCGGCGTCAAAATGTAAACAAACGGCATTGGTGGATCTACACCTAACATCCACTGTAATGACACCAAGTACAGTAGTGTATCTAGTCCTACTATCATTATGTCAATATTTTTTGGCATCACAACATCTTTCGTTTTTTTAAATGTATATTATGTTTATAAACTCAGGAAATATGTCCCTGGACACATGAGGACTTTGAATATGACCAATGTATCATCCTGTAACTACCGTATTTTCCGCACTATAAGGCGCACCTAAAAACCTCACATTTTTTCAAAAGCTGACAGTGCGCCTTATATATGGACCAATATTGAGCCACAACAGGTCTCGCAACTACGGTAAGCAGTCGCCGATTTCATTTTCCACCGTAGAAGGAGAAGCGCGCGGTGCAAGCTGGGATATATGACTGCACGAGGCGTGCCGTTTTCATTTCCATTTGTGTGTTTATGTAAAGACCCAAAAATGGCTCCTATTAAGAGACATGCTTTCAGGAAGGCAGGAATGGTCACTGAACTGCTAGACAACAGCAGCGACACTGACTCGATTAATGAAGACTTCGACGAGACGGAGCCGGCTCCGTCTTGTCGAAGTCTTCATATACCACAGAACTTTCCTCCAGAAGGTCTTATCCTTGTCCATGAGATGTCAGATGAAACAAAAATTGAGCAGTTTGGCCACAATAACCAGCAATATGTTTGGAGGAGAAAAGGTGAGGCCTTTAATCCCAGGAACACCACACCTACCGTCAAGCATGGTGGTGGTAGTATTATGCTCTGGGCCTGTTTTGCTGCCAATTGAACTGGTGCTTTACAGAGAGTAAATGGAACAATGAAAAAGGAGGATTACTTTCAAAATCTTCAGGACAACCTAAAATCATCAGCCAAGACCCAACCAGAAGGTTGGGTCTTGGGCGCAATTTGGTGTTCCAACAGGACAATGACCACAAACACACGTCAAAAGTGGTAAAGAAATGGCTAAATCAGGCTAGAATTAAGGTTTTAGAATGGTCTTCCCAAAGTCCTGACTTAAACGTGTGGACAATGCTGAAAAAACAAGTCCATGTCAGAAAACCAACTGAGCTGAAAACTAGCTGAACTGCACCAATTTTTTCTAGAGGAGTGGTCAAACATTCAACCAGAAGCTCATGGATGGCTACCAAAAGCGCCTTTTTGCAGTGAAACTTGCCAAGGGACATGTAACCAAATATTAACATTGCTGTATGTATACTTTTGACCCCGCAGATTTGGTCACATTTTCAGTAGACCCATAATAAATTCATAAAAGAACCAAACTTCATGAATGCTATTTGTGACCAACAAGTATGTGCTCCAATCACTCTATCACAAAAAATAAGAGATGTGGAAACTATTGGAAACTCAAGACAGCCATGACATTATGTTCTTTACAAATGTATGTAAACTTTTGACCACGACTGTAATTGTGAGGAAATTGCAAACAGACCCTTTAAAAGGGATCGCATTACGACATTTTTTTTTTTTTTTACATTTAAAACACTTCTTTGCGGTCTACACAACATGTAATGGTAGTGCTTTGGTCATCATTTTGTAGAGATTTTGTTTTACAGACCATCTTCAAGCCGCTTTCTGACCGTCTCTTCAAGATGCACCGTTTTGCGGGTCGTCTTATTGACAACAAAACACAGAGAACGGCAGGATCGCCACCACCGACTCATTCACATTCAGTAAGTAAAGGTGAGCTAAAAAGCTAGGTACAATGGTGGTCTGTGTTGGCTCTGCGACTTGTCCAGGGTGTACTCTACCTTCCGCAGCTAGGACAGGCGACAGCACCCCCCGCGACACCGAGAAGGACAAGTAGTAGAAAATGGATAGATGGACTTGCTTGAATAAAAACATGTAGTCTATGTTGATATAAAGTGCTGTAGTGCATTGCATAGAAAGTGCCATGATGTATACTTATAGATGATGTTTCAATTGTTCAATAAGTGCTCAACTATGACCTTGCATATATTGCCCTCCCCCGTTGTATTTGTGCACTTAACATGTTTTTTTAATTAAGACTCAGAGACGCCATGATTGTTTCTAATATTGTGCAAGATAAAGTTGAAAAAATAAACACCATCCCCTGCCGTTTAACTCGCAAATAAAATCTGAAATGACATTTTCATCCGAAGGGCTTGTCATTGAAAAGCTAATCTATGACAGCTTTTGCATGAAAATGCTAACATAAAACAACCTTCACCTCTCATACAACTACTTCTCCTTTCAATATTTAACACTTTCCTATTGAAACACACATCTGCTGCTCTCTTTGGTATGAGAAGCTGACTTTTTGAGCTCTATTCACAGATTTATGAAAGAATGGTAACAGAATCAGGCATAAATCTGGAGAAAAGGAAAAAAAACAAGGCTGACATTTATCAGGTTGTGTACAGTATTACATGCCTCCACTTCGACCGTGCCTTCTCTCCGTCAGCCATGTTGCTTTTACAGCGACCATATCGAGTCTACTGAACATACACTATACATTACTTTGTATCAGAAATGGCAACAGCGGAGGATGGATGTGCATTAGGAATGTAAGGATTACCGATATTAATAACACGATAAAACTTTTTATGGTTATTAATACTGTTTTAAATTAAAATTATCAAAAAAAACCTGATTGATAACCGCCTTTTGAGAAACTGATGCACCGACTAGCGCTTAAATGCTAACATGAATACAAGACACATTAACGTCTTTCCCCATTAAGAAATGACAAGCTAAACTTGTATGAACACATTACTGTCCAAGCACCCAAGATATTCAATGGTGCAAATTGAACTCTCTTAGCACAGATAGTTTTCGATCTGTACTCGAGGTGTTTCTTTTTTTACAACTTTATTAACAAAGACAAAGCTGTCTACAACAGAAAGTGAACTCGCGTGACGTCACATAAACGGAGGTGAAGCCGAGTGAACACTCAATTTGCTTCTATCAATTAAAAACAAAAACATTCTAACACTTTCACAATTTCAAATGGAAAACATTTAAACACTCAAATAAAAAGATGTACTATTCCTCTGACAAGAAAGTATACTGTGTGTCAATTTATTATAGTTATTTTTTTTAACAACACTTGGTTAAACTATTTCAATGTGTGTATTAATAGGTTATGAGCACATTCAATAATACCATGATGACATTGATAACCGTGATAATTTTGGTCACATTAACGGCTATATGAAATTTTCAAATCGTTACATCACTAATGCGCATGTACGAGTCTGAAGGAACTCAGTGACTACAGGCCTAGTGGTTGGAGTGTCTGACCTGAGATCGGTAGGTCGTGAGTTCAAACCCCGGCGGAGTCATACCAAAGACTATACAAATGGGACCCATTACCTCCCTGCTTGGCACTCAGCATCAAGGGTTGGAAATGGGGGTTAAATCACAAAAAAATTCCCGAGCGTGGCCACCGCTGCTGCTCACTGCTCCCCTCACCTCCTAGGGGGTGGAACAACTGTATGGGTCAAATGCAGAGGGTAATTTCACTACACCTAGCGTGTGTGTGACTATCAGTGGTACTTTAACTTTACAAGTTCAGACAACAATGGCAAAGCTCTTCGGGCACACCTCTACCTGTATGAAGATATCCGCTGATGTCACTTTCCCTACGCATATATAATCACCAGTCAGGACTAGAGATGTCCGATAATATCGGCCTGCCGATATTATCGGCCGATAAATGCGTCAAAATGTAATATCGGAAATTATCGGTATCATTTTTTTTGTTGCTTTTTTTAAATTTATTTTTTTACTTAAATCAACATGAAAAACACAAGATACACTTACAATTAGTGCACCAACCCAAAAAACCTTCCTCCCCCATTTACACTCATTCACACAAAAGGGTTGTTTCTTTCTGATATTAATATTTCTGGTTCCTACATTATATATCAATATATATCAATACAGTCTGCAGGGATACAGTCCGTAAGCACACATGATTGTGCGTGCTGCTGGTCCACTAATAGTACTAACCTTTGACAGTTAATTTTACTAATTTTCATTAATTAGTAGTTTCTATGTAACTTTTTATATTGTTTTACTTTATTTTTTATTCAAGAAAATGTTTTTAATTTATTTATCTTATTTTATTAATTCTTTTAAAAGCACCTTATCTTCACCATACCTGGCTGTCCAAATTAGGCATTATAATGTGTTAATTCCACGACTGTATATATCGGTTGATATCGGTATCGGTTGATATCGGTATCGGTAATTAAAGAGTTGGACAATATCGGAATATCGGATATCGGCAAAAAGCCATTATCAGACATCCCTAGTCAGGACACATTCAATGACTCTCAAAGTGTCGAAAACTACAACTCTAAAGCTGGAATGAACAGCAACAGGTATCTTTAAAGTGAATATTTCCTCCACGTCAGTGTAAAAATCTCACATAAAAAACACGTTCAACGGCTGTCATGCACATTTTGTCCAAGCCAAAAAAAAAGGACCACAGATAACTGGCACAGCACATAACACCTCTGCTCATGAATAAAGTGACATTAAATATGCAATGACGTCCATATTATCTTTAAAAGAAGAGTCGTCTCACAGATGAACACCTGCTGCAATCTCAACATCACAGAACTTTACCCCAAACATTAATGAAGTCATTGCCATTAGACCAACGGCATCTTTGTAACTATACATGACATAATTGGTTAAAAAAATGGCAACAATGAATTTTTGCGGCCTATGGTATTCTGGGGGTGTTAAAAGGAACAATGTTCACTAAATCAGTGGTTCTCAAATGGGGGTACACGTACCCCTGGGGGTCATTGAAGGTATGCCAAGGGGTACGTGAGATTTTTTTTTAATATTCTAAAAATAGCAACAATTCAAAAATCCTTTATAAATATATTTATTGAATAATACTTCAACAAAATATGAATGTAAGTTCATAAACTGAACATCAAATCAAGTAGGCTATTCCATTCATTACAATGCAACAATGCAATATTCAGTGTTGACAGCTAGATTTTTGTGTTCCATAAATATTGATGTTAAAGATTTTTTTTTTGTGAAGAAATGTTTAGAATTAAGTTCATGAATCCAGATGGATCTCTATTACAATCCCCAAAGAGGGCACTTTAAGTTGATGATTACTTCTATGTTTAGAAATATTTATTTATAATTGAATCACTTGTTTATTTTTCAACACGTTTTTAGTTATTTTTATATATTTTTTCCAAATAGTTCAAGAAAGACCACTACAAATGAGCAATATTTTGCACTGTTATACAACTTAATAAATCAGAAACTGATGACATAGTGCCGTATTTTACTTCTTTATCTCTTTTTTTTCAACCAAAAATGCTTTGCTCTGATTAGGGGGTACTTGAATTAAAAACAATTTCACAGGGGGTACATCACTGAAAAAAGGTTGAGAACCACTGCACTAAATGACCACAAATAGCGATAAGATCCGCACTGGGGATTTTGTGTACTGTACACGATATCTTGGTTTTGTGAGATATACTGTACGACGTTAAGACTCCAGACACTATTTTTGAACCAAAATCCCACTTTTGACATTCCCAAAGCGGAAAAACGGCGGACTGATGAGATGAGCGCGGACATCAGCGTTGAGCCCTCACAAGTGAAAGTGACATCTTGGCATCAAACAACGTGCAGAATTCAATTAATTAGCACCAGATGAAATGAGGCGCTTTTAACCAACCCTAATCGCAATTAGCGGCAGAGCGTGGCTAATCTGCGCGAGTCTGCGCCACGCTTGCAGGCTGAAGTGGACCACGTATAGCAGTGACATAGATCCTGATAGAGTTGTGGATTTTCCACAAAAGACTTTATTCCATCCATCCATTTTCTACCGCTTTTTCCCTTTTGGGGTCACGGGGGGTCGCTGGAGCCTATCTCAGCTGCATTCGGGCGGTAGGCGGGGTACACCCTGGACAAGTCGCCACCTCATCGCAGGGCCAACACAGATAGACAGACAACATTCACACTCACTTTCACACACTAGGGTCAATTTAGTGATGCCAATCAACCTATCCCCAGGTGCATGTCTTTGGAGGTGGGAGGAAGCCGGAGTACCCGGAGGGAACCCAAACAGTCACGGGGAGAACATGCAAACTCCACACAGAAAGATCCCGAGCCCGGGATTGAACTCATGACTACTCAGGACCTTCGTATTGTGAGGCAGATGCACTAACCCCTCTGCCATCGTGCTGCCTAATATACTTTATTGCGTGAGAAAATAATTCCTGATGCTACGTGTGAGCCAAACCCGCTTCAGAAACCCTCAAATTATGAGCTGCTGCCTCAAACTTTGCAAGCTTTGACCTCTTCTACTTTGTCTTTTTCCAAGGATACGGCTCAAAAAGCTCTGGAAACATAAGCTTTTTGTATAAGCTGCAGCGTTAAAAAGAGCATAACATCACTTTTTGTTGTTTTTGTTTGGAAGTATTTTGTCATGCTGAAGGTGCACACTTTGATTTAAAGCCAACTTCTGATTGGGTCCGACCCAACACAAAGCACATTAGCCTGCCTGGATTTCTTCTTCTTCTCCCTAATGCCGCAGGCTTGATTTGTTTTTGGTTCATGCTTTTTCTCAATTTTCTTTTAAATATGAACACATGAAGGCAACATGGTCCCTGTCGGCTTGGCCAAGTCAGCATTCATAGAAAAGAGAGGAAGGGAAACAGGAATCTTCAGTTTGTCCTCCAAGTGGAGACAAGGTGAAGTCTGGATAATGCACCAAGTAATGCATTACTGTCAACACTCGGGAAAATACTCTGCTGCAATCAAATACCCGCTTCTTTCGTGACCTACATGCCAAAGAGTGCAGCGACTACATTGGTAAAGTCAACAAAGAAAATGGGCACAATTAACCCCCCCCCTTCCACATTGATGTTCACTCTGTATCCGCTATGGTCATAACAATGTTAAAAGACACCATGAGAAGCCATTGTGCGTTACCAGAGGCCAAGCCCAGCTGGCTTTAATAGCGACACAGTTAACTACGCCAATGCTGGCCATGGGCCACCGAGCGGGTCGTTCCGGCCTGGCAGCTTTAGACAAAAGGTTTGAATCCGAAAAATCCCAAAACATGCCGATGGTCGGAGGGATGAGTTAACCCGCTGAGCGTAGCCAAACTTGGCCTCTCAGACCTGGCTTTGGATCTTTGAAGACCACATTAGCAATGACTAAAACACAAACCACATTCAGTGCCACTTGAGGCGTGTTCCTTAACTTGCACTCTTACCAAGTGCCCCCCCGGCCTTGAGGTTGCTTTAAAGTGGACATTTCCTGTTGAAGACGCCACAGACGACCTGTCAAGATGAAACCATAGTGAATGGTTGGATTTACTATTTACTTGATTACATGCATTAGAGTAGTCAGTGACACTCCATTTGTGTAGTTTTTAGCCTTAAACTGAGTGAACAGAATGCTAATGCTAACAGGCTAAAGAGACATGTTCGTGTTGTCTGCGTTAGATAAACCCTGACATTTATTATTTATATATTGTTATTTACAGTATAAAATGGACCAAAATGAATCACCTGACCCTCATGAATTCCTCATTTACTGAGAGGACGACTTTCTGACTGTTGGACATTGCAAACAAAAGCCTGACTTTTAATGAACAATTTAGTACACTTTATTTTTTAAATCATATTGTTTTGTATAGTATTGCATTGTATTTAATTTACTTACACCAGGGTTGTCAAACTCATTTTATATCGGGCGCCACTTGGAGAAAAATCTCCTCCCAAGTGGGCCGGACTGGTAAAATCACGACACAATAACTTAAAAATAAAGACAACTTCAGATTGTTTTCTTTGTTTGAAAATAGAACAAGCACATTCTGAAAATGTACAAATCATGTTTTTTGTACTTACATGCTGCAGTTAATAGTATTCTATCTTTGTTATTTATATTTTCTGAATACATTATGTGATAATGTTCATCAGTCAACTCATTGGTGTTCATTTTCAATCCATCATAATGAAAAAATAATATCAAAATCAAATTACGGGATGTTATTTATGTAGTTTGCTAACTTTCCTTTCCTTGGTGCACAAACATGTGGTTAATTATTTTTTTTACATATGTAGCATAATGTACACAGATACAAAGTATTGCTATTGCGACATCTAGTGGATACATTTAGAACTGCAGTTTTTTTCATTCTAACATTTCGGCTCATTCTTATACTTGGCAAACTCATCCCGCGGGCCGGAGAGAACCTGTTCGCAGGCCTGATTCGGCCCACGGGCCATACGTTTGACACCCCTGACTTAGACTTTAGTAATAAAAATCTGACCTAATATTGTCTGTTTATTTGTGTAGACATATACTAAACCGCTCCTCCATATGTCATCAGCTTGATTTGTATAAACTACCCTGAACTGTGAAATGCGGTGGAAACACAAACACACTTCTATAGGAACCTGTAGTTCCAGGAACCAAAAGTTCCTGAACCTTTTGGTGGAAAAGGGCTTAATGTTTACAGGTTAAATTCCCCCTAAAATAGACACAGTAGTGAATTTAGGCTTGTTTTCTAGAGTTTCACATTCACATTTTGGAACATCCACTTTGAGCTACAAAATGTGGACCGGCCTGAATCAGCTTGTTGACACTTACTGAAGACTAGAGGTAATTTTATATTGCATAGTATGTGTTTTGGTAGCATCTTCATCGTAAATCACGATATGTTATGCATAATTTGAAAGAGTTAGCAAATATGGCTGCCAAATGCATTGTTGCAGAATGTAGCAATTGAACTAAAGAAGGGTTCCGCCTGCTTACATTTCCAAATGATGGGAATACGAGGAAAATATGGACCTCTGTCAGATCTTAAAATGCAGGGATCATTTTGATGATTCGGCTTTCGAAAAAGAAAGGGTTTTGGTTGGAGTTTGGATGAAAACAAAATTAAAAAACTCAAGCCAAATGTGATGCTGAAAATCAGGAGCATCTTTGAAGGGAAAAGGATTGACTCAGACCCTGTGGAAAAACGGAGAAAGAAGAGCGGACCAGGCGCTCAAAAGTTTTACTCAAGATGCTTGAAGAAAAGCTGAAAGAACACAGGCTATGGTGTCTATGGAAGAATAGCTGGAAGAACAGAAAAGTCCGCAAATGACAATATTTTTATATTTCTCTTTTGCTCGTAATGTCAACCATATCAGTTTTGAAGTAATCATGGACCAGGCGACAAAAACATGTGATGAAGTGATGAAAATAATAGTTCGACATGCCTTTATCCACACTATGTGGGGAAAATGGGCTCTAGTTCTGTAGATGATGTCCCACTTTAAAGAGGAGACAGCATATTGAGAGTGGCGATGAAAAGGGGGCGTTCCAACTACCCAAGTACAATGTACTATTAAATGACCTCCAGAAAATATTCAAGAAGAAAATTATTGGCGGGATTTAGGTTATCTGGACGCTATGGGTCCTTTAAATCATGTGGTTGCTGCTCCGGCAAAAAATTAGAGGCAGCAGCAACTTTGCACAAAACAATCCAAACGACTCCACATAAGACTGGAAATATCCCACAAAAGTCAAAGAAATTGCAGTAAAACAGCAGAATAGAAGTGATGGCACCTGCAAACGTGTTTTTTTGCACGAATTAACGCAGGCCAGAGGGGGCCAGGAATGAGAGAGAATAACAACAAAGTCCAGCACGGTTCGAATGGCCTAGTGTGAGTATGCCCTCAATGAACAAAGATCAAAGAAAGCTTTTCTTGGACGTTTTCCTTCTTTTCCAAACAGTTTCTATCAGCCCAATTCCCAAACATTAGTTGAACCCTGCAAAAGATCAATCAAAGCACTGTTTGCTGACCTCCGCGATGTAGCGAGTAGCATTGGAAGAGAAACTTGTCAACGTGGATTATTACAGGTGCGTCTTCCAAGGGAGGAGCTGACGAGTTTCCTTCACCTCTGGCTGGGAAGTGACAATGTTTTGACTTCATCATTTCCATTCTTCACAATGTGGCTTTGGGCAGAAGTACAGGGTCAGGTCGTTGAGGTGAGCACTTTGTCCAAATCGCAGGAATGTTGACAAACATTGGCTCGAGGCCGTGGAACTTTGATATAATTCAGAGACAACGTCTGGTTCAATCAAGCTGATTGAACCATTTATTAGCTCGAAGGCGCCAAATGACAACAGACGGCACTTTTCACATTGACTCCTTACAGGAGGTCTTTGTGCAAGTTCTGTTCCTAGTGTCTGTCGGAATTTATACCTAAATGATAGCTTAAAGAGGAACGTGGCTGCCTAGAGGGCGCAAAGCTTCAAAAGTGGAACACTTCCAACCTTTAGCACGAAATGATGAAAACTACAAGCATTAGCTCCGTGTGTTGTTAACGTATAATAAAAAAATCATTAGTTGCTTCTCTGTGACTGCTTTTGTGTACGGTATGTGAACACACTCCCGCTTGTACGTGTGTACGAGACATCTGTAAGCGACAAGCCTGAACTCCAGACTAATTCATTGGACTGATGGGCAATTTTTATTCAACATAATTAGTCATTGTAAAACATATAGACATTGATGAAGATATGCTCTGTTAAACCACTAATTGTTTCTAGTGGTGTTCTTTTTATATTTTTTTGGTTTAAAAAATGCAACCACATGAGCAAGTTGCAAAACATCTCTTTAATTAACACATAACATTCACACTGTTCATAGATTACAAGAAGGATATATAAAGTACAGTAATTCTGTAAAAATGAACCCACATGACAGTTTGGATTTTGTTCTTTGTTTTCAAATGTTTTGGTATCACTTTCCTGTCCTGGCGCTCTTGTTTTGGTGGTACTTTCTGTTGGACTCCTTGTTTTGTTGCAACTTCACTTTCTGCTTGGTTCTCTTCCAGTGCATCTGTTTTTTTTGGTTAATTAAGTCGATTTATATTAACCTGTTGCTCCTTGCCAGCGCTGGATTATTGTATTGTCAGTTTGCCTTTGTGCTGCATGCCTTGCCACCACTGCACAATTTGCACTAGCCTGCTGTTTGCTACATTTTGTTGTTTTTCCCATTCATCCATCCATTTTCTACCGCTAGTCCCTTTTGGGGTCGCGGGGGGTGCTGGAGCTTATCTCAGCTGCATTCGGGCGGTAGGCTGAGTACACCCTGGACAAGTCGCCACCTGATCACAGGGCCAACACAGCTAGACAGACAACATTCACACACTAGGGCAAATGTAGTGTTTTTCCCAGTTTAATTTAATTTACCTGCACATCAGCATCTATCTCTGCATCCTGGGGTCACAACGAGCTCAACCATGCACAACCGGGACAAACAGATTAAATATAATACTTAGGTTAACAAAGGAAGGAGCTTTGCATAGGAGGAAGAAATATATTTTTGGAGAAAAGGAAGGAAGTCTCAATAATGAGACCAACACCAATGTTTAGTTGTTTCTGTTTATTTATTTCATAAAAGACCGATTCTTTACTGTGTTCAACAATACCATTTTCATCCTTGATGATAGTCGCAACATTCCGGCGGCTTAGACAAAGCATGTGGCCAATGTTGGTCAGCATTTCTCCACTTTCATTTAACAGTGTCAAACTTCACTTCACTATCCTTTCCTTTGACACACTGCCATCAGAAGGGCCTCCCTCATGATTGGCAGACAAAATAAAAGGGGGAAAAGTTTACTAAAAAGGAACAAAAGAGACCTTGTCCTTCCTCAGTGCAGCAAGGTGAAATTATGTATCCTTACGCCATGCGCACATAACTACTATAGTTCTTATTTTCTTTACGTAATAATGTAACCACAGAATGTCATATTATAAGAACCGCCTGTACATGGATATTAATAAACATTAACCATATAAACTTTCCTCTAAAGCAGGGGTCGGCAACCCAAAATGTTGAAAGAGCCATATTGGACCAAAAATACAAAAAATTGAGCCGCAAGAAATTAAAGTGATAAGTGATATAATGAATTCAACACATGATATAAGTGTCTATATTAGTTATATTAGCCTACTATCAAAATGACTATGTGTCACAGGCTGACACACACATAAACTCCTCTAAATTACGGTCTTAGAATGGCCAAAGGTGTAGATGTGTGTGTCCAAGTTAGAGGAAATGGTGGGCTGTCTTCTAATGGATTTATAACAATCTATGCTAGCTGCGTTACGTTTGCTGTGATCTGGAACAACATGGCACATAAACCACTATCAGAAATGCAGCCAATATTACATACATGTAATGTCTCATGAGAAATGCAGATATAAATTAAATACACAGACATAGGAAATTAAATGAGCTCAAATATACCCACAAGTGAGGCATAATGATGCAATACGTACATAAAGCTAGCCTAAATACCATGTTAGCATCAATTAGCTTACAGTAATGCAGTGACCAAATATGCCTGATGAGCACTCCACACAAGTCGATAACGTCAACAAAGTTCACCTTTGTGCATTGACACACAGCACAAAACGTTTGGCGGCCAAAATGAGACAAAGAATGAGTGGCATAAAATATGTCAAGGACTGCCAAATACTCTCATCAGAGAATCATGTTTAATACAAACAGTGGAATTTCTAACAATTAAGGAGGTTTGTGTCATGTTTGTCCTGTCACAGAAACCCTATTAAAACAAAAATATATCCCCCCCACCCCCCATCTTTTTCTATTTTCATAGATTTTTTTAAAAGCTCCAAGGAGCCACTAGAGCAGTGCTAGAGAGCCGCATATGGCTCTAGAGCCACAGGTTGCAGACCCTCGCTCCAAAGTGAAGAAACATCATCATTCTCTCGAAAAGCTCAGAAAATCAACAAATGGTGGAAACCCTACACAGCCCACAAAAGCATTGTGTGAAAAGTGTCTCGTGCAAGTTAGATTTACAGTATATCAAAAGGTTGGTTCTCTGCAGCCCTCTTAGACGGGTTCTTATGTTGGCGTAGTTGGTTTGGACCCCAGAATGTTAACTTAGTTGGAAAGCACAGGTACTGCAAAACAAATAATGTACAGCAGAAGTGCACGGAAGACAAACACTCTTCAAGGTACAAAACACAATGGTCCAGCACCTGCAAGGAGTAACAGGTGAAACTCACAAGGCTAGATTAACTAATTGAAAACTGGTCTGCTGGCAGACAACAGAGCAAAAAGTGAAGGTGCAGCAAAACAAGTAATTCAACAGGGAGTACAACCAAAATAAGAGCACCAGGAGAGGAAATTATATCAAGCACAAGAAAATAGCAAATAAGGTCAAAATTGTCAATGGGACAACCTGGTGTTTATAGGCTCCTGGGATTAGAAGAATACATCGTTACAGACATTGTTACATGTAATACAGGCAAATACGGTGGAAGATTATTGTTCTTGTGTGCCTGACACGAGACGCCAAGCTGTAAATTGGTGAAAGGTCAATTGCAGGAAGTACATATTCTGACCAATCTTAAAACTTTCTGTTGACCTTCTTATATACTCGTTGTACAGTGCAATACAATGCCAATTTTGAATATTTGCAACATATATTTTTTTGTCAGTGCTTTACTAGTTTAAAGTTACGGTAATTTGATCATTATTGGTGGCCGGCAACAACTTTTGACAAAAAAGCAGAGACAAAATGTGAACTGGACGTGAATGAACACACACACACGCACGCACACGGGCACACACACACACACACACACACACACACACACACACACACACACACACACACACACACACACACACACACACACACACACACACTCAGCAATTATGCTGGTTTATAGAGGCGGGAGGGTTGATGACTGATTTGACTAATTTCAATGTGCTGAGTGGCTATGAAACACCTGCCGTAGACACCAGCGCAGCTGTTTGTCTTGGCGGGAACGTCACAACCCTTGCAAACCCTAGTGACCCCCATCCATCATGTACAGATATATTTGTATAAACACACACACACACACACACACACACACACACACACACACACACACACACACACACACACACACACACACATACACGTTCTTGTATTTGTTACCTTCTTGAGACCTCCGAAAAATACCTACCTCTTTATGACCACCCTTTCTAGTTAAATAAAGATTTGTATTTACAACATTAATAATATATAAATCCATCCATCCATTTTCTACCGCTTGTCCCGTTCGGGGTTGCGGGGGTTGCTGGAGTCTATCTCAGCTGCACATGGGCGGAAGGCGGGTACACCCTGGACAAGTCGCCACCTCATCACAGGGCTAATATATACATACTATGCAAATATAAATAAGCTTGTTGTGAAAAATGAGTTGGAATTTCACAAGAAAAAGGTCACAATTTCACAAGAAAAACTTTTGGCAGTTTTATAATAAAAGTCGTAATTTTACTCAACGCAAGTCAACATTTTACAAGAAAAACTGAACATTTGTGCAATATTATGATAAAAGTTGGAATTTTACTCCATAACAGTCGCAATTTTACAAGAAAAGCTTAAAATGTTGGCAATTCTATGAAAAGAGTCGTAATTTTACTCGACAAAAGTCACAATTTTATAAAAAAACTTACAATTTTTGGCAATATTAGAAATAATAATCTGAATTTTACTCGGCAAAATGATGACAAAAGTCATAATTATACTCAAAAAATGTCACTGTTTTTCAAGAACAACTAAAAAATTGGCAATATTGTGATAAAAGTCAGAATTTTATATGACACATTTTTCACCATTTTGCATTAAAAAGTAATAATTTTACATAAAAAAGCAATAATTTTACAAGAAAATATTGCCATATTACAGAAACAAAAACAATATGAGAAATTGTTCCCAATTTTATAAGAAAAAAGTCGACACATCGTGAGAAAAAGACTGCTTTTAGTAAAAAAAATGTTTTTTTAATCTTTTGTTTGTAATTGTTTTTTAATCTTCATTATTTACTTCAAGTTATTACAGTATCTCTCTCTCTCTCTCTCTCTCTCTCTCTCTCTCTCTCTCTATATATATATATATATATATATATATATTTTTTTTTATTATATTTTTTTATTTTTATTTCTTTTTTATTTTATTTTATTAATTTTGACCAAAAGGGGCGTATTTCAATTTCGTACACACACTTGCTATTTCATATGTTGGCCGGAGGGGGAGCACTTCAAATTTTTACACACAATTGTTATTTCATATGTTGACCAGAGGGGGAGCACTTCAAATTTTTACACACACTTGTTATTTCATATGTCGACCAGAGGGGCAGCACTTTTAAAACCGACACACCTCCTTTTTGGGACCACAATCATTTTGATAGATTTCACCACCAGTGGTACAAACGAGACATTCTCTATTAGATGCAATGGTTTTCCGTATTGGGACCATGACATTGGACGGTACATTTCCTTGTTGATGTCTCAAGAAGGGTAGAAATACAACACACACACACACACACACACACACACACACACACACACACACACACACACACACACACACACACACACACACACACACACACACGCACACACACACAAACACAAAACAAAGTGCATATAAATATTCCAATAGACCCCTTGTCATGAGATCTTCAGTGACGTGTCATACAAGGGGTCACAATTCCCTGCAGGATCCGGCGTTCACTCTCACCAATAAAACCCGGAAAGTCACACAGGACACAAACTCACAGTGAACATCATAAATGTTTGATCACAATATTCACATCAAATGACCAGCTGTCCGCCGCAAGGCCCCAAATGGAGACGGATGACACTTGCAGAACAAGCTCATTGAAATGGTTTATGTGGAAGTATATGGACAAACACATTAGCATGGAAATGGATGCAAAACTAATTTGATGCACTTTAGCAGCAGCTAGCTTGCCATGAAACACCTAAATCCTGCGTGAACATTACGACCTACACGTTCTATTATGTCAACAAAAGTGTATGTTGCTACATCAACAACACTTGGGGATACACGCTGCATGTCTACTTTAAAGCAAAACAACACACTCTTTTCCAGGTTTCCTTGCAAATATTTCATCACGGCTCACGGGAACGACGCACCAGCAGAGAGATGGATTCACAGGCGCGCCACATTTATCACTATTACTTCCTGCAATGCTTGCCATTACAATTCTAGAGATGGCGGTTGGGGGGGTAGTGGTTGGGGGCTCGGGGGATATTGCTGCGTTATGCTGGAATCAGATGTTCAATGCTTTCTTTTTACTCATACTTGGTTATCCTTTAAAGAAACAGTGTAATGAAAAATAGGTTGCTTCTATATTAAAGCCATTATCATATACCGTATATCTGATTTATAACACCAAAAGACTTACAAAGTTTGCGAGTAAATGGATATGATCAAAATAGTATACATTTCAAAGGGATTCCCGAAATATTTTGAGCGATAATGAGCAAGGCAGTCACGTGACCCGTGAGGTACTGGTGGGAATCACAGAACCCTTCCCCATGACCAGCAACAATGCTAATCAAGCAGACTTTGTGAGAGCCAACAATAACTTTGAGAAAAATCATGATCAAGAACCTTATCATTTCCAGCCTGAATATAAGGAGTATGATATACAGTACATGTTTTAGAAGCTATGTGATCAACAGATCCAGCTTTAGTGAAACACTGTAGCATCATGTAGCAGTATTGCTAAGCGCTAAAGAAGATATACAAAATACGAACATAATAAAACGATCACGTACTGTACCATTTCTGCTCTCAATGTGATGACTATTGGTAGAATGTTTTCTGTTTAGATAAATAATTAATCATAATCCACACAAAGGCTTAAAAACGTTGCTACAGATGCTCATCTTCGGTCTTGTCGTGTCTTTGTCTACATCTCCAGGTATAAGTCAAATGTCACAGATGAACAACTTCCCGATTTATGGCGAAATCCTCCTATTATCCAGGTGAGAGGCATGATTTATAATTTAAAATGAACTTTAATCAGCTGAGACGCGGTCTACACGGCAACACCGGCGGGCTAAAAAGGCAGCCGAGGGCTAGTTAGCTCTCAGTTATCAGTGAGCCACTAAAAAATTGTTCGCCTTCGTTAGCACTTATGACAACAATATTGCTAATATTTGGTTAATATTAAGGTCACGACATGTAAATGGAGTATTGTTGGCGGGTTTTAGGTGGTTATTTAGAGGGCTTTGTGGGCAAATTATAGAAGCCCCTGTTGACTCAATTGTTAACAGATATTTTATTTTTTTTATCTATGATTTCGAATGCATAAAAAAAGAAAAACATGTGTTCTTGTCTTGCATAGGGATTGTAAATGATAAACAGCACATCTCCAATTTTTGCGTATTTCCAGTATGACTGATCTGCTGGTATAGGCAGAGTGCAGACGAGTTCACCATGTGACGTCATCCGACCCCGAATCTACGAAAATTGATGAAGCAATTCGGAGCAAAATATTACAGATATTCAAAAATCTGAAATTGTGGCATTTTGTGGATGTTTAGATGGTATTTTCACATGATTTGCGGATTGAAAATACAACTGGATATGGTTTAATGGATACAACGAAACAAAATTAAGCATATAAAGTAAACTTGGACAAGTGGTAGAAAATGGATGGATGGATGCTTTTCCATTATACTGGTACTTAAGTAAGGAGGGGGCGGGGGTCAAAATTGGTCTCTATAAACGTTCTTTTAGAAAACGCTCGATGGTATTAAATCCTTTTGAATCTGGTGATGCAAGTCCGTTGCAATTTACAGTACACTCTTTCTAGTTCAATAATCAGTGTGCATTAAAAATGTATACCCTTTTTAATGTGGCTTATTAATGATATTCTAACAGTAAAATGTGCCCTTAGATGCTGTTTATGAGCACTAAATGTGAGAAAATGTTATCAACCCCCTTACTTGTTTACTCTACTTTCGAGGCGCTTGTTTTTGGAGTTATGTCTTTTTATGGTGTCGTGAAAGGAAAACCTCCTTCCTCATCACATCCAGTACTTTGGACAAGTGCAGAGTTACAATGCATGTAAACAAGTACACAATAGCGCTTTTTGGAGACAAACTGTCACAGAAAAGCATGTACAAACACTAGCATTAAAGCTACAGACACAAAACTAAAATCACTTTTAACCTGTAAATATTCACTTTGTTGGACCGTTGAGTTTTATTTAAAATGGATGAAAGCTACAATTATATAGAAGATTTAATAATTAGTAACTAGTAACTGCTTTTATTTCTTTTTTTGCTGTTACTGTAAATATTGTTTCGATTAAATTGTAAGCTCCATTCAAACTTTCGTTCAATGTTGGATCAATATGTGTATTTAAAGACATTTACTACATTTGTGGAAAAATGGCATGAAGAATACAAAAAAATGTTCTAATAAAAGTCAAATCAACCAAAAATTTTACAACCCTCTGCAGACCCCGTGTTGAAGACCTCTGATCTATAGTGATGCAATTCTAGTCAATCCATTCAGAATGACAATGTATGCAGGCTGAAAAAAATAAAATAAGTAAACACTATCTGTGACGCTCGCGCCAGCTGGTGTTTTGACACTGGCTTGTGGGACGTCTTTGTCGGGCAGCGTCTGTGACCCCTAACCCCTGGTAACCCCACCAGGTCGTCCGCAGTCTGTCCTTGTGAACGGGTCAAGCTGAGGAGGAACGCGGCAAAGCTGTTGGCTGGAGAGGCGAGCAGAGATAACCACATGAATGAATAAGATGCTAAAGTTCCAGTAGAGTGGAAAAACAAGTTGACTTAATTGTTTTTCCCTTTATCCATCAAACCATATCCAATTGTATTTACAATCCGCAAAGTATGAGAAAATATCGTCCAAACATCACAAAATGCCACAAAGTCAGTCAGACATTTTGAATATTCCGCTCTGAACGTCTTCGGTAAATTCCATAGATTCATATCACTGGAGTAACACGTCTGCATTCTGACCATAGTATCAGATCAGTCATACTGTAAATAAGCAAAAATTAGAGAGAGATGTTCTGTCTGTCATTCATAATCCCTATACAAGACATGAATACATATGTTATTATTTTTCTTGTGCCTTCTAAGTCCATCCAGTTTCTACCGCTTGTCCCTTTCGGGGCCATACTTGCCAACCTTGAGACCTCCAAATTCGGGAGATTGGGGGGGGGGGGTTTGAGGTGGGCGGGGGTGTATATTGTAGCCCGGAAGAGTTGGGGCTGCAAGGGATTCTGGGTATTTGTTCTGTTGTGTTTATGTTGTGTTACGGTGCGGATGTTCTCCCGAAATGTGTTTGTCATTTTTTTTTGGTGTGGGTTCACAGTGTGGCGCATATTTGTAACAGTGTTAAAGTTGTTTAATGCTCCATCCATGAAAATATTTGATTTGTAAACACTTTTTTTTTTCAGTTCAGTTTCAGTTTATTTTGAACATGCATACGATACAATGTAATGCATCACACAATTCCAGTTGTTTCATTACAGCACGTCCAAAAAGGAGTAGGAAGAAGCAGAGCTTATTTAATCCTATCCTATTTTGTACCGTAACAATTTTATCCAATTTTCTTGTTCTCTGTAATAAAAGAGTGAACAAATAAATAATAAATAAATAATATACCATAGTAAGCAAACAAATATAAAATACATAAATAATCTTTGTCTCAATAAAAAAAAAACATGAAAAAAACACCCAATAAATAAACAAGGGACAACTGTATTTCTTTAATTGGCTCACTTTGCCTAATTGCTCAATCCATGCCATATTTTTGCTCCACATCTTGATATGCCTCCTCTCTGAGCTGCCACCTTAACGTGGTAGAGGAGTTTGCGTGTCCCAATGATCCTAGGAGCTATGTTGTCCGGGGGCTTTTATGCCCCCTGGTAGGGTCTCCCAAGGCAAACTGGTCCTAGGTGAGGGATCAGACAAAGAGCAGCTCGAAGATCTCTATGAATAACACTGACAAGGAACCCAGATTTCCCTCGCCCGGACGCGGGTCACCGGGGCCCCCCTCTGGAGCCAGGCCCGGAGGTGGGGCACGATGGCGAGCACCTGGTGGCCGGGCCTGTCCCCATGGGGCCCGGCCGGGCACAGCCCGAAGAGGCAACGTGGGTCCCCCCTCCAATGGGCTCACCACCCATAGCAGGGGTCATAGAGGTCGGGTGCGATGTGAGCTGGGCGGAAGCCGAAGGCAGGGCACTTGGCGGTCCGATCCTCGGCTACAGAAGCTAGCTCTTGGGACGTGGAACGTCACCTCGCTGGGGGGGAAGGAGCCTGAGCTAGTGCGCGAGGTGGAGAAGTTCCGGCTAGATATAGTCGGACTCACTTCGACGCACAGCAAGGGCTCTGGAACCAGTTCTCTCGAGAGGGGCTGGACTCTCTTCCACTCTGGCGTTGCCGGCAGTGAGAGGCGACGGGCTGGGGTGGCAATTCTTGTTTCCCCCCGGCTCAGAGCCTGTACGTTGGAGTTCAACCCGGTGGACGAGAGGGTAGCTTCCCTCCGCCTTCGGGTGGGGGCACGGGTCCTGACTGTGGTTTGCGCTTACGCGCCAAACCGCAGCTCAGAGTACCCACCCTTTTTGGATTCACTCGAGGGAGTACTTGAGAGTGCTCCCCCGGGTGATTCCCTCGTTCTACTGGGGGACTTCAATGCTCATGTTGGCAACGACAGAAAAACCTGGAGAGGCGTGATTGGGAAGAATGGCTGCCCGGATCTGAACCCGAGCGGTGTTTTGTTATTGGACTTTTGTGCCCGTCACAGATTGTCCATAACGAACACCATGTTCAAACATAAGGGTGTCCATATGTGCACTTGGCACCAGGACACCCTAGGCCGCAGTTCCATGATCGACTTTGTAGTTGTGTCATCGGATTTGCGGCCTCATGTTTTGGACACTCGGGTGAAGAGAGGGGCGGAGCTTTCTACCGATCACCACCTGGTGGTGAGTTGGCTGCGATGGTGGGGGAGGATGCCGGACAGACCTGGCAGGCCCAAACGCATTGTGAGGGTTTGCTGGGAACGTCTAGCAGAGTCTCCTTTCAGAGAGAGTTTCAATTCCCACCTCCGGAAGAACTTTGAACATGTCACGAGGGAGGTGCTGGACATTGAGTCCGAATGGACCATGTTCCGCGCCTCTATTGTCGAGGCGGCTGATTGGAGCTGTGGCCGCAAGGTAGTTGGTGCTTGTCGTGGCGGTAATCCTAGAACCCGTTGGTGGACACCGGCGGTGAGGGATGCCGTCAAGCTGAAGAAGGAGTCCTATCGGGTTCTTTTGGCTCATAGGACTCCTGAAGCAGTGGACAAGTACCGACAGGCCAAGCGGTGTGCGGCTTCAGCGGTCGCAGAGGCAAAAACTCGGACATGGGAGGAGTTCGGTGAGGCCATGGAAAACGACTTCCGGACGGCTTCGACGCAATTCTGGACCACCATCCGCCGCCTCAGGAAGGGGAAGCAGTGCACTATCAACACCGTGTATGGCGAGGATGGTGTTCTGCTGACCTCGACTGCGGATGTTGTGGATCGATGGAGGGAATACTTCGAAGACCTCCTCAATCCCACCAACACGTCTTCCTATGAGGAAGCAGTGCCTGGGGAGTCTGTGGTGGGCTCTCCTATTTCTGGGGCTGAGGTTGCTGAGGTAGTTAAAAAGCTCCTCGGTGGCAAGGCCCCGGGGGTGGATGAGATCCGCCCGGAGTTCCTTAATGCTCTGGATGCTGTGGGGCTGTCTTGGTTGACAAGACTCTGCAGCATCGCGTGGACATCGGGGGCGGTACCACTGGATTGGCAGACCGGGGTGGTGGTTCCTCTCTTTAAGAAGGGGAACCGGAGGGTGTGTTCTAACTATCGTGGGATCACACTCCTCAGCCTTCCCGGTAAGGTCTATTCAGGTGTACTGGAGAGGAGGCTACGCCGGATAGTCGAACCTCGGATTCAGGAGGAACAGTGTGGTTTTCGTCCTGGTCGTGGAACTGTGGACCAGCTCTATACTCTCGGCAGGGTCCTTGAGGGTGCATGGGAGTTTGCCCAACCAGTCTACATGTGTTTTGTGGACTTGGAGAAGGCATTCGACCGTGTCCCTCGGGAAGTCCTGTGGGGAGTGCTCAGGGAGTATGGGGTATCGGACTGTCTGATTGTGGCAGTCCGCTCCCTGTATGCTCAGTGCCAGAGCTTGGTCCGCATTGCCGGTAGTAAGTCGGACACGTTTCCAGTGAGGGTTGGACTCCGCCAAGGCTGCCCTTTGTCACCGATTCTGTTCATAACTTTTATGGACAGAATTTCTAGGCGCAGTCAAGGCGTTGAGGGGATCCGGTTTGGTGGCTGCAGGATTAGGTCTCTGCTTTTTGCAGATGATGTGGTCCTGATGGCTTCATCTGGCCAGGATCTTCAGCTCTCGCTGGATCGGTTCGCAGCCGAGTGTGAAGCGACTGTGATGAGAATCAGCACCTCCAAGTCCGAGTCCATGGTTCTCGCCCGGAAAAGGGTGGAGTGCCATCTCCGGGTTGGGGAGGAGATCTTGCCCCAAGTGGAGGAGTTCAAGTACCTCGGAGTCTTGTTCACGAGTGAGGGAAGAGTGGATCGTGAGATCGACAGGCGGATCGGTGCGGCGTCTTCAGTAATGCGGACGCTGTATCGATCCGTTGTGGTGAAGAAGGAGCTGAGCCGGAAGGCAAAGCTCTCAATTTACCGGTCGATCTACGTTCCCATCCTCACCTATGGTCATGAGCTTTGGGTTATGACCGAAAGGACAAGATCACGGGTACAAGCGGCTGAAATGAGTTTCCTCCGCCGGGTGGCGGGGCTCTCCCTTAGAGATAGGGTGAGAAGCTCTGCCATCCGGGAGGAGCTCAAAGTAAAGCCGCTGCTCCTCCATATCGAGAGGAGCCAGATGAGGTGGTTCGGGCATCTGGTCAGGATGCCACCGGAACGCCTCCCTAGGGAGGTGTTTAGGGCACGTCCGACCGGTAGGAGGCCGCGTGGAAGACCCAGGACACGTTGGGAAGACTATGTCTCCCGGCTGGCCTGGGAACGCCTCGGGGTCCCACAGGAAGAGCTGGACGAAGTGGCTGGGGAGAGGGAAGTCTGGGCTTCCCTGCTTAGGCTGCTGCCCCCGCGACCCGACCTCGGATAAGCGGAAGAAGATGGATGGATGGATGGATCTTGATATGCGAAAAAATTAGTTTGTATGGGTTGAATTCCTTGTTGAAAAAAAATATATACTGTATATACAAATTATACATATAAAAATGAAAAGACTGTGCACATTTATTTTCTTGTGCAGGGCAGCCCTACAATCAAGCTACTCGGGGTCAGGAGAATATGAGCAATACGGCAAAGTCGCGGACAACAGAACGAGATAAGAACAGACGAGGCGGACAATGCGATGGCCACAGGAGAGATGACAGATAGCTGCAGTGTGTGTGTGTGTGTGTGTGTGTGTGTGTGTGTATGTGTGTGTATGTGTGTGAGGAGGGCGGGGGGCAGGGTGAGAGATAAGAAAGGAGAGATAAAGTGTTCTGACAGCATTTCAGATTCATGGTGACATAAGTGGCAGAAGCAGCAGGAAAACATGAGATGAGATGAAGTAGGCGGTCCTGAATGCATCTGACACCTGTTGCCATTACACAAGTGCCTCTGAAAACAAGTGTGTGTGTTTACAGTTATAAACTTGTGTGTGTGTGTGTGCATCTGCGTGTCATGGGCTCAATGCATCAGATAGAGTTAAGTGCAGAGCGCCTGGTGTTTTTTTCAAAGATTGCTTTTCACATTGCGTTCTTTGCCTTTTAAACGAGCTTATCCCGAAGAGACGCACAAAGTGAGATTTGACGGTCGCCACGGCAACGGGAGGCTGCGGCAGCAAGCAGTGATGAGCTATGACGAACAAACAAGGCATAGTTGTCACCCCCCACACCGTCTCTTCCACCTCCTTCAAACTTTCACTGTAGGACGCTGCCTGGAGATGTAGCAATAACCCTACTGGTTTTTAACATGCATACCCAAGATTATTTTCTCTATTGTTATTACTTTCTTTAAACTTTCAGACTATTGCATGAGCGCGAACACCATTGATTGATAATGATTAAAGGTCATATCAATGCACCTCTCTGTCATATTTCTAGAAACAATCTTTCAGGGATCATAGAACTTTTTGGAAGATGGATCAAGAACCCTGCTGATGTTCAACTATACAAATGTCCATGGTAGCTAATGTCAATATCAATATAATAAATAAATAAATCATAAATCCCCTATATGTCTGTTTAAAAAAAACAAAAAACTTGTTAACGCTTTTTCTTAAACTGCTTATCATCTATGTTGGCTTAAAGCTTGGGTACCTAACTTACATTATTTAACTAAAAAAAGAAATCATGATAGCATCATGAGCAGTATATCGTAACAGTAATAATTTCTGAAAAAATTGTACAACTACGTTCTGTCTGTGCCTTATAATGAAGTATTTTTGTAAATGAAACCCCGGAAGACAAATTAATTTGTCTTCCTGGCGGTCAACCCCTGCAGATCAAATCACAGGATTTAGAGAAAGGAGGGTTGAGCAGAGCCCACGAAAGACCCTCCTCATTGGCTGACGCGATATATAGTGAAGCGCGTGCACGGTGCAAACTTGTTTGCAGTAAAGCACCGGGAAAAATCACAATACCTGCGCTTGCTGTTACAGCATATGCAACTGGCTGCTTGACTTCCTCACAGACAGACCCCAATCTGTGAGAGTGGCCGACAACACCTCCAGTGCCATCTCCCTGAGCACTGGCTCCCCACAGGGCTGCGTCCTGAGTCTGCTGCTGTTCACACTGATGACCCATGAGTCATGACTGCTGCGCCAGGTCCACTACTAACCACATTGTGAAGTATCCGGATGACACAACAGTAGCTTTCTCTCTCTTATAATATTAAAAGTCCTTGAAGGTGTAAAATGGGCTGGGTTGAAAAATTAAGTAGTTCACAAAGTCTGGGTATGAAACATAGGGGAAGATGTTGCGGTTAAGGTTATCCAGGGTAAATCCCACCTAACCTTATCCTTGTCCACACACACACACACAATGGTCGTTTAAGACCCCCTTCCCCTCTCCAACAGCCGGCGCAACACGACCTAATACGCATGCGCGAAAAATGCGCATGTCATAGTCAGTGTTGGGTTAGTTACTGAAAACCAGTAACTAGTTACAGTTACTAGTTACTTCATTTCAAAAGTAACTCAGTTATTAACTCAGTTACTTACACCAAAAAGTAATGTGTTACTGTGAAAAGTAACTATTTAGTTACTTCTTTCTTTCTTCTTTTTTTTTAAAGCTCCCACTAATGCCCTTTTAGCCTTCATTTCAGGACTATTATTGCACTGGAGAATAATACAATCTGTTGATCAACTTGACATACATTTGCATCACTGAACTCTGCTAAGCAATGTGGTCTACATACAACACACAAAGACAAAGATATGTTACAAAGGCCAATTTGTTTCTGGCTCAAAACAAATTGACAAAAGTATTTTAAATAGCTGCAACATAACATACATAAGTAACAAACAGCATAATAACAGCATAGCTGTAAAGCAAGAAAGGCACACACTACATACACAAAGCCTAACCAGGCATTTTTTCCTCAAGGAATTCTGACACAAAATCATGTCTGAAGCCCAGAACACTCTACACATTTCCCCAGTTTTAGTTTAGAGATGAGGAAAGATTGGCCTGGCCCACTAGGATCCCTCTTTATGTTTGTGAACGTTATAGTCTATACATTTAGATTGATGTGATAATCAAACACTCTAGAAGTCTAGAATGAAAGAGTATATAAGAGAATTGACAGCAACGTTCCCTCTAAGTCATTGAATGTATATTCTATCATAACAACAACGCCATGAGATTGGTAGGTTGTGAGTTCAAACCCTGGCCGAGTCAAACCAAAGATTATAAAACTGAAACCCATTACCTTCCTGCTTGGCACTCAGCATCAAGGGTTGGAATTGGGGGTTATCACCAACATGATTCCAGGGCGTGTCCACCTTTGCTGCTCACTGCTCCCCTAACCTCCCAGGGGGTGAACAAGGGGATGGGTCAAATGCAGAGGTTAATTTCACCACACCTAGTGTGTGTGTGACTATCAGTGGTACTTTAACTTTAACATAATTGCAAATTGTTTGTTGCTTCTCTTGGACTGCTTTTGTATGTGTGCACGCGCTCCCTGCGTGTACTTGTTGACGAGACCGGGTGATTGACAGCCGTTAGCACCAATCATTTTATTCAAGTCAGTAAATTACTTTGTAATTGTGAAAAATATAGACACTTGTTAAACAAATGTGTTCTGTTTAACAACGAATGGTAACATAAGCTAGCCGGTGGTGTTCTTGTCATATTTTTTGTTTTGAAAGTGTTGCTGTGAGTAAGTTGCAAACAGCAGCTTTAAATTATATATTTTGATTTACATGCCGAAGATGTCTAAATTATTGCATATGGGCATTTAATACCTACATCACTATATAGCAGAGGTGGGACCAAGTCATTGTTTTGCAAGTCACAAGTAAGTCTCAAGTCTTTGCCCTCAAGTCCGAGTCAAGTCCCGAGTCAAGACAGGCAAGCCCCGAGTCAAGTCCAAAGTCAACACTGGAAAGTCTCAAGTCAAGTCCTAAGTCCTGCATTTTGAGTTTCGAGTCCTTTCAAGTCCTTTTAACCACAGACTAATATATTAACACAGATTGTGTAGGCTTTTCAAAAGCTGTATTTATTTATTAAAACATCCATCCATCCATCCATCTTCTTCCGCTTATCCGAGGTCGGGTCGCGGGGGCAGCAGCCTAAGCAGGGAAGCCCAGACTTTCCTCTCCCCAGCCACTTCGTCCAGCTCCTCCCGGGGGATCCCGAGGCGTTCCCAGGCCAGCCGGGAGACATAGTCTTCCCAACGTGTCCTGGGTCTTCCCCGTGGCCTCCTACCGGTCGGACGTGCCCGAAACACCTCCCGAGGGAGGCGTTCGGGTGGCATCCTGACCAGATGCCCGAACCACCTCATCTGGCTCCTCTCGATATGGAGGAGCAGCGGCTTTACTTTGAGCTCCCCCCGGATGACAGAGCTTCTCACCCTATCTCTAAGGGAGAGCCCCGCCACCCGGCGGAGGAAACTCATTTCGGCCGCTTGTACCCGTGATCTTGTCCTTTCGGTCATTACCCAAAGCTCATGACTATAGGTGAGGATGGGAACGTAGATCGACCGGTAAATCGAGAGCTTTGCCTTCTGGCTCAGCTCCTTCTTCACCACAACGGATCGATACAGCGTCCGCATTACTGAAGATGCCGCACCGATCCGCCTGTCGATCTCACGATCCACTCTTCCCTCACTCGTGAACAAGACTCCGAGGTACTTGAACTCCTCCACTTGGGGCAAGATCTCCTCCCCAACCCGGAGATGGCACTCCACCCTTTTCCGGGCGAGAACCATGGACTCGGATTTGGAGGTGCTGATTCCCATCCCAGTCGCTTCACACTCGGCTGCGAACCGATCCAGTGAGAGCTGAAGATCTTGGCCAGATGAAGCCATCAGGACCACATCATCTGCAAAAAGCAGAGACCTAATCCTGCAGCCACCAAACCAGATACCCTCAACGCCCTGACTGTGCCTAGAAATTCTGTCCATAAAGGTTATGAACAGAATCGGTGACAAAGGGCAGCCCTGTCGGAGTCCAACCCTCACTGGAAACGTGTCCGACTTACTGCCGGCAATGCGGACCAAGCTCTGACACCGATTATACAGGGAGCGAACCGCCACAATAAGACAGTCCGTTACCCCATACTCTCTGAGCACTCCCCACAGGACTTCCCGGGGTACACGGTCGAATGCCTTCTCCAAGTCCACAAAACACATGTAGACTGGTTGGGCAAACTCCCATGCACCCTCAAGGACCCTGCCGAGAGTATAGAGCTGGTCCACAGTTCCACGACCAGGACGAAAACCACACTGTTCCTCCTGAATCCGAGGTTCGACTATACGGCGTAGCCTCCTCTCCAGTACACCTGAATAGACCTTACCGGGAAGGCTGAGGAGTGTGATCCCACGATAGTTGGAACACACCCTCCGGTTCCCCTTCTTAAAGAGAGGAACCACCACCCCGGTCTGCCAATCCAGAGGTACCGCCCCCGATGTCCACGCGATGTTGCAGAGTCTTGTCAACCAAGACAGCCCCACAACATCCAGAGCCTTAAGGAACTCCGGGCGGATCTCATCCACCCCCGGGGCCTTGCCACCGAGGAGCTTTTTAACTACCTCGGCAACCTCAGCCCCAGAAATAGGAGAGCCCACCACAGATTCCCCAGGCCCTGCTTCCTCATAGGAAGACGTGCTGGTAGGATTGAGGAGGTCTTCGAAGTATTCTCTCCACCGATCCACAACATCCGCAGTCGAGGTCAACAGAGCACCATCCCCACCATACACGGTGTTGACACTGCACTGCTTCCCCTTCCTGAGGCGGCGGATGGTGGTCCAGAATTGCTTCGAAGCCGTCCGGAAGTCTTTTTCCATGGCCTCACCGAACTCCTCCCATGTCCGAGTTTTTGTCTCCGCGACCGCTGAAGCCGCACACCGCTTGGCCTGTCGGTACCTGTCTGCTGCGTCAGGAGTCCCATGAGCCAAAAGAACCCGATAGGACTCCTTCTTCAGCTTGACGGCATCCCTCACCGCCGGTGTTTATTAAAACAAGTGCATTTTAAATTGCAGGAAAGAAAATTGTGCTGAAATTGCACTTTATAATAGCACTATTAACCAGTCATTTTAAACATTAACTCATTCCTTTACAGAACAAACACATTGAAAAATAAAGTGCAAATGTACTTATTTGTACAAAAGTGTTAACATTGAAAAAACATGACATATACGTGAACATAACAAAAAAGTTGTACTTTTTATATGTCAGGGCCCTATGCTGCATTGCATTTGCAAAAGACCAAATTAGCCAAGAGTCTGTCAGTCATTTGTGCACGATGGGGGCGTAGTATGATGCCACCGTGGCTGAAAACTCGCTCCACTGGAGCACTGGAGGCAGGCACTGCCAAGACTCTCATGGCCACTCAGAACAGTGAAGGAAGAGTCTTCATGTTCAATGCCCAGAACAAAAGGGGGGAGAGAGTTGTTTTGGGTTGGTGCACTACTTGTAAGTGTATCTTGTGTTTTTTATGTTGATTTAATTAAAAAAATAAAAGAAAAAATTATTTCTTGTGCGGCCCGATACCAATCGATCCACGGACCAGTACCGGGCCGCGGCCCGGTGGTTGGGGACCACTGAGGTAAACAACCAACAGTATGTCAGAAAGCTAGCTAAAACGGTACACATATTCATAATATAGTATACATTTTAACTGACCTTTATTTTACTATTTTTGTCTTTTTTTAGGTGGCTAAAATACGCGGTGCTGCTGACCGCCGTCTAACGTTACGTGTGATATATTGACTAACGTAACCCTGCTTAAAAAAAATCACTGAACAAAAAGTATGAATAAGGTAGTGAACTGCAACAGATTCCCGTGTTTGCAATAACGTTAAAACGTTAACAGTGAGTTTACAGCCTCACTGATTTAACTACACAGCAAATAAAAGTCACGTTACTTAGCCAATAAACGTTATCTTACATTCAAAACTTACCGTTCTTTGTGCAACTTCAAATGCCGGACGAAGTTGGAAGTTGTTGCCTCTCCATCAGTAATTTTCGAACCGCATGTGTTGCATACTGCAAACCGTTTTGTGTTGACCACCTCGTAATTTTTATACCCAAACAAAATTATTTTAGGTATCATTTTTTGTTCACTGGCGTGTGGTTTGGACATGTCTTCTTCGTTGGTTGTCCTGCAATTTGATTGGATGAATGCTGTGTGATGAAAACAAAGTAGATCTAATTTGATTGGCTGTTGTACTGAGACCACACCAGCTGACACACGCAACGCTGATAGACAAGTACACAATGAAAAATACGGAGCGCTCCCGAATAACTTTTTCATCTTTGGGTTTTGGGGAAAGTAGCAAGTCATGTCAAGTCATGTCAATTCAAAAGGCTCAAGTCCAAGTGAAGTCACAAGTCATTGATGTTAAAGTCTAAGTCGAGTTGCAAGTCTTTTTACATTTTGTCAAGTCGAGTCTAAAGTCATCAAATTCATGACTCGAGTCTGACTCGAGTCCAAGTCATGTGACTCGAGTCCACACCTCTGCTATATAGAGTATAAATAACAATGTTTTTGTGGATGATTTGAATTTATGAGATTGATGCTGTTTTGAAGTCCTGAAATCTACCACTACTTATTATTCTTGTCTACTGAGTAACAAAATATACACATGTTATTTTTACTCTGTATTAATTCCTTTGTGTATACAAAAAGGTTTTTGTGTCAAAATAGGGCTGTTTGGAGGTTTTCTTTCCACCAGGATGTGCTGGCGTCATGTCACATATTTTTAAAGTGTTTTCTTTGAGAACACATTCCTGACATGTATTAAATGGGTATATTTTTATTTAATAATCTATCAATAATGATTTATTTCAACTTCCACATTCTATAGAAACATACTGACTGTGGACCAGGACCTAATGAGTTGATCCATGAAGTTCTATGAATGTGTGTGTGAATGGGTGAATGTGGTAATATTGTCAAAGCGCTTTGAGTACCTTGAAGGTAGAAAAGCGCTATACAAGTATAACCCATTTATCATTTATCATTAGATTGCTCGGGGTTGATGGTCATACTATTATGCACTCCTTGCAACACATTTTTAACTATCTTCTTTATTGTGATGGTTATAGGTCAACAAGGTTTGTCTTATTAATTATTTTGTTACATGCCCAAAACTTTTAGAGTTTATTGGATTGCTAAAAGAAGCAGAAGAAGTGATCCCGCGGCACCAGAAGGCCAACTTCAATTGCAAGTAACCTGCTTATTGATGATTGAATTTACAGCTAACTTGCTCTGGAATTGGACTTGGTGGCCCTGTGTTTACATCTTCTCTCATTGGTGTGTCAAAATTGCAACATTCTATGCTTTAAAAGCTGCATGCATGGCATCTAGGATTCACATGGCGCTATATGACAATAACAGAAGAAAAAAGACTAGCTGCAGAATACAAAAGTATTGCAAATGCTTGAAAGAAGAGGAGCAACTTTTAACAAGTCAATATGTGGAGTAAAGCTATGTAACAGACTCGGTAGAGAATATAATAAGAGCGATAGTATGCGATAGATGGTAGTTATCATTTCATTGACAAAAGATATTTATGTTGGTTGCTTTAAACTTCCTGCCATGTTGAACCAGTTTGCTGCCAACATAAATCACCTTTGTGGGACTTTTATACATTAAAAATATATCAGCGTGACTTACATATGATGAGTATTTATGTGCACTTCGCTTCGTAATGGGAGCGGATGCAGACCAGTAAAAGACACGTTGGCGTCCGGATGGTGTAAATCCATGCAATTTGGGGGATAATGAAGTGCGACTGACAAGGCAACGTGGGCGCCTCCTCATGGGAACGTTGGATCTAATAAGGAGAGAAATAGGAGATGGCTTACTTTAAGAGGAAGGCGTATGTTTGCATTAGGCGGACACAGCTCAGAACATTTGAAACTCAATCATTGTTTCTGTTATGGTTTTGTATGACAACCCATAAACATCCCAGTCACTATTTTGTGTCACATTTGTGACTAAGTAACAAGAAATTATTACTGTACTAATTCCCTGTGACTGGGAATCGATACAAGGACTTGGCAGTACCAATTTTTGGTACTTCTGTGTGTGTTCACGTGTTAATAATATATATAATTTGTTTCATAAGGAAATGATATTATTATTTAACATGATAATGATTACTGTGCTGTCCAGTTGGTATATTTCTAACACTTCTGAGTATCATTTGCAAGCATAATATAGACATTGCATGCAGTTGCAATTCCAAGACGTTAGATGGTCGTAGTGTATGACCTATGTTGTGTTGCCTAACTAGATAGTCTTTGCCTTTTAGCTGAATTTTGTATTTTGTTGCGCCCTAAAATGTGGTTAAACTGTAGGTATTATGCTTATTACACACCAGCTGTTTGATTGGCATCTCAGGGCATTCAATCTATCGCAACTGGATTGTTTGGTTTGTCTTAGAAAACGTTTTGTGCTCATAGATTTAGATTATTCAGATCTAGTCTAGCGGCTGGTGCCAAAACCCCAAATATTAATAATCCAAAAACCAGGAAGGTGTGCCTGGGCAAGGATTTTTTTCGTAGGGAGAAAAACAACTGCTTTAATACAAACGAGCAACCCTACTGCATACTTGCCAACCCTCACGGATTTTTCGGGAGACTCCCGAAATTCAGCGCCTCTCCCGAAAACCTCCTGGGACAAATTTTCTCCCAAAAATCTCCCGAAATTCATGCGGAGCTGGAGGCCACGCCCCCTCCAGCTCCATGCGGACCTGAGTGACGTGTCGACAGCCTGTTTTCACGTCCGCTTTCCCACAATACAAACAGCGTGCCTGCCCAGTGATGTTATAACTGTAGAATGATCGAGGGCGAGTTTTTGGTTTCTTATGTGGGTTTATTGTTAGGCAGTTTCATTAACGTCCTCCCAGCGCGGCAACAACACACAACAACAGCAGTCACATTTTCGTCTACCATAAAGCAGTTCGTCTGCCGTAAACAGCAATGTTGTGACACTCTTAAACAGGACAATACTGCCATCTACTGTACATGCATATGTGACAATAACATCTTGGGCTTTTAGAGAGTGCAGTGCACAACTGCGCACACAACAAGGAGACGAAGCAGAATGCATCATCAGAGAGGGTAAATGAACACTGAAATTCAAGTATTTCTCTTATTTATATATATATATATATATATATATATAGATATATATATATATATATATATATATATAAATATATATATATATATATAAAATAAAATACATATATATATATATATATATATATATATATATATATATATATATATATATATATATATATATATAGCTAGAATTCACTGAAAGTCAAGTAATTCTTATATACATATATATATATATATATATATATATATATATATATATATATATATATATAATACTTGACTTGGTGAATTCTAGCTATAAATATACTCCTCCCCTCATAACCACGCCCCCAATCACGCCCCCTACCCCGACCACGCCCCCCCCCCCACGTCCCGAAATCGGAGGTCTCAAGGTTGGCAAGTAGGGCCTACTGTCAAAGCCAACGACAGTCGTCGATGTGTAATTTCCTCTCTTTAGCATTGAAGTATTGTTTGGCAGAACGATCGCTGTGGATCTACTACTACCAGTCCAAAATATTCAAAATTCCCCTTATAAGCATTCCATTCAGTTGTAAACAAATGGCACACATGGCATTCTGGTCACTTTCTGTAACCAGAATGTTTCAAACTCCTGTTATTTACAACTTATTCTGAAAAGTGGGGCCTTACTGTACGTTTGAGTGTTTTCTATCAGGCAAACTCGCTTTGTTGGCATGGAAATTACCAAGATCAGTGACCTTTACACAGGGATGCCTGTGTAAATCTACATAGATGCCTGTGGAGTTTATTTCCCTTGTTTAACTTAAATTCATATGCTCTAATCATGTAATACATGTTGAACATTAAAATGACAAGAAAAAGAAGGGAGTAATTAACTTTCATACAAACTTTATGATTTTATGATATGATGAGTGGACCCAAAATTATTTGATAATGTCGGTATCATAGGCGCCAATTCCTTGCCGAGCACCCACGTGGGATTGATGGCAACTTTCAATCTTTAAAATCATTTTTGAAAAATCAATCTTGTAGTTAATTTTGTGGCGAGTTTGGTATATCTTGATAATATCTTCTTTAGGAGGAAGCTATTGCGTGATCGACACTTTAAAGTCTTACGGTTTTGACAAAAACAAGACGCAGAAAGAGCTCATTGCCTCACTCACTCGCTATTCTGTCATCAGGAGCCTTTAACTGCTTTCTCGTCTGAAAGAAGCGACTTGAGTAAAGTGAGTTCAAATGTCGAGAAAAGAATGAGAATGAAAGCGAGCGATGCAATTAGGGCCTGTTTTCCTGATGTGCTAATGTGTCTTAGCATCACTTTGCTGCATTTAATAGTGCGTGGGATGGGCTGCTTTATCGCCTCAGACGCACGCATACACACACACGCACACGCACACGCACACACGTGTCGAGAGATAAGTCAGATAAGGCAAGGCTACATTTAGGAATGATGCATTCTGGGAATACTGATTTTGATGTCCAAGATTTACTTTAGGTCAGTTTCTTTTTAATAGTTACATGCTTTCGCTCGGTGGTATGATCATATTAGTTTATTATATTGTTACTGTACATATATTTATTATCTTTGCAATGTTTACTCATAGTGTATCCTTTATTTTTAGTCATAGTTCTTACTATTTGTATGCATTTTATCATTATACTGTGTTGGCCCTGCGATGAGGTGGCGACTTGTCCAGGGTGTACCCCGCCTTCCGCCCGATTGTAGCTGAGATAGGCTCCAGCGCCCCCCGCGACCCCAAAGGGAATAAGCGGTAGAAAATGGATGGATGGATGGACTTTCCAGCGATCCTTAAAGGGAGCTCTCTGCATCTGGGATTTTATCAGCCATGGCTTTGGGGGTTCTTTGTGTCAGCATCCTGGTTGTCGTGGTCTGGTAAACTCCTGGTGTAGATGTCGCCTGTGATAGTGTTTCCTCAACTGGCCCCTCTGTACTCAGACATACATTCATAAAATTAATTAATTATTCAAGTTTGATTTTTCATTGTACCTCCCTCAATGTTTTTGCACGAAATTGGAAACACACAATATTCCAGTCGATGCCCCCAAGGTAATGTTTTACCATGGCTGTAAATGACGTGTGTGGCGCCCCCTGTGTTTATAATCATTAGAAAAATGCTCAATGGCTTATTGACAATTAATTGCTAAGTCCCTGTTATGTCTCTGTCCTGCAAAGACATTTTGCTTGATGGTGGCCATGTTTTTTTAAATAGTTCTGCTTAAATTTTGCACACGTACTCGTCAATCCCTTAGAGATGTATACTTAATGTGGTAGTGACTCAGCTGTACACCTTAAAGTTAAGGTGGGTGTTTTGTAGAACTGTGTGAGAAATTCAAAGTCAATTGTGCGGTTAATGAGGGGGATGAAAAATGTACAGTATATTTGCACTAATGTCTTAAATTAAATAGAAAATCGTAAATATATGGTATCTACCTAAAAGGCTAACCACCGTAGCCTCCCGACCCCCGGCTGCCCCTATCAACCGGCCCACTTCGACATCCGCCATTGATCAGGAAACTAAGCGCTCCCTTTAATTGGTTGGATGAGGTCGACTGCTAGTGCACACAGTGTGAGGCCTGGAGGCCTAGTGTGTGTGAGTGTATACGTGTGTGTGTGTGTGTGTGTGTGTGTGTGCGTGTGTGTGTGTAAGTAACCACAGTAATGAAGTGAAAAGCGAGCAATGACCTAATGCGCCACTATGTAATAAAATGAGCTTAAAATAACTGCCTCCAAATCTTGTGGGTACTAAATTGTTTTAAATCGAGGAGATCAGCATCACCTACTTCCATCCATCCATCCATTTTCTACCGCTTATTCCCTTCGGGGTTGCGGGGGGCGCTGGAGCCTATCTCAGCTACAATCGGGCGGAAGGCGGGGTACACCCTGGACAAGTCGCTACCTCATCACAGGGCCAACACAGATAGACAGAAAACATTCACACTCACACTTCAGTTGTTAAAAAGTTGTTGGACCAGCCTGGACATCTCTTGTGTTAGCATCAATACTAATGTGCAGTAATGTGACATATTAAAGGGACCGATTAATCATACTAGTTGCTTCTATTTAGATTTGCAATTACACTGCAGCAAAAACAAATATATATTACACAAAAATCGTCTTGATGGTTGCCAACCTCCCCGCGCCCCGCAGACCCATGCAGCGCAAATCTCTGGATCCCTTCAGTTTCAATCATATTTTGTCATGAAGCGTGAATAAAAACAAAGTCTGTTGTCACAATAGGGAAAACATGTAGCAAATTCAATTAAAGGAGTTGAAGGGCACACACACACACACACGCACACACACACACACACACACACACACACACACACACACGCACACACGCACACGCACACACTCCTCTCCCCCTGTGGGGTTAGACGATATGATGGGAAAATTATATAATGGGGGCTTGGAAAGAACACACAAATTCAGCTAATTCAGTTCTGATAATACATACATGGCGAGTACATTATCCATTTGGTATAATAAAATAATATTAATATGAATCATTATTATTACTATTAGTTATATATAGTTATAATTATTATTATCAATATTATCATACCAAAAGGACGCATACTGAAAACATTGGACCTCAGTGACTAACATGGTCATACGTTCTCAAGGAAAGTTGACGAGTCAATAAAGAGCAGGTTTGTTCTTGAAGGAATTTTAAGAAAATAAAGTCACATGGGCAAGCCAGTTCATCAAAACAAATTACAGTTAAATGCTCGCCACAGTGGGGAATCGTCATTTTTTGTGAGTAGAATTGATTTTTTGAAAATATATTTAGGTAATTAATGCACAGGGAACATTTAAAAAAAAATGTTGTTTGAATTTGAATCAATTACTGTAACAACAACGTTAAGAAAAATGTTGTGTTAATGCAGGAAAGCCAAAGCCAAACTAAAATACTAACAGGTAGCCAGAGGTGGGTAGTAACGCGCTACACTTACTCCGTTACATCTACTTGAGTAACTTTTGGGATAAATTGTACTTCTAAGAGTAGTTTTAATGCAACTTACTTTTACTTTTACTTGAGTATATTTATAGAGAAGAAACGTTACTTTTACTCCGCTACTTTTATCTACATTCAGCTCGCTACTCGCTACTAATTTTTATCGATCTGTTAATGCACGCTTTGTTTGTTTTGGTCTGTCAGACAGACCTTCAAAGTGCCTGCCTTACTGGTGACGTTTCACTCCGTTCCACCAATAAAATGCAGTCACTAGGGACGTTTGACTCCGTTCCACCAATCAAATGCAGTCACTGGTGACGTTGGACCAATCAAACAGAGCCAGGCGGTCACATGACCTGACTTAAACAAGTTGAAAAACTTATTGGGGTGTTACCATTTAGTGGTCAATTGTACGGAATAAGTACTGTACTGTGCAATCTACTAATACAAGTTTCAATCAATCAATCAAAAGTGTGAAGGAAAAAAGACACGTTTTTATTTCAACCGTACATCCCGTCAAAAGCCTAAAGACTGACTGCACAGTTCCTGTCTTCACAATAAAAGTGCCGCTCCATCGCGCCTGCACTTACAAAATAAGAGTTTCCGAAAGCCAGCGCAAACAAGCTAGCAAGCTACGGAATTTGCCGCCAATGTATTTCTTGTAAAGTGTGTGAAAACGAATATGGAAGCTGGACAAATAAAATGCCAAAAACCAACCACTTTCATGTGGTATTAGACAGAAAGGAGGAACTTTTCTTCTCCTCCATTTGAAAACGTGGACGTTACCAGCACTACTGTCTGATTACAATCAATGCAAGTCATCAGAATCAGGTAACACACCAACTTATATTCTTGTCTTCATGAAAGAAAGGAATCCGTATGTTAAACATGCATGTATATTCATTAAAACACCTTTAACATGTAAACAAAAACGGCTAACTAAATAAATATAAATGATATACTGTATACATCAATTTATGTGTATATAAATATATATATATATATATATATATATATATATATATATATATATATATATATATATATATATATACATATATATATATATATATATATATATATATATATAAATACATACATATACATACATACATATATATATATATATATATATATATATATATATATATATATATATATATATATATATATATATGATATGTGTGTGTATGTTACTCATCAGTTACTCAGTACTTGAGTAGTTTTTTCACAACATACTTTTTACTTTTACTCAAGTAAATATTTGGGTGACTACTCATTACTTTTACTTGAGTAATAAATCTCTAAAGTAACAGTACTCTTACTTGAGTACAATTTCTGGCTACTCTACCCACCTCTGCAGGTAGCATGCGAGCCAGATAGCGTCAACAAGTAGCCTCAACAGCGAGCGTCAATTATTTAATCAAGGTTCAAGGTTCAAGGTTCAACTTTATTGTCCCCGCGGGGAAATTTGTCTTGGGCACAGTGCATCATTGCTTTCTTAACATACCCAAAAACAACAGAACAAAAACACAAGCACAGACACAACCACAACCATACAACTAACATTTAAACATCAGAACATGGAGTTTGATAGACATAGGTGGCACTTTGATGTAGGCATAAAATCTACAGTATGGAGATAAAGATAAAGTACCAATGTGCATTGCACTAGAGCTCATGGATAAAGTGCTGTGTGCTAAAGTGCTTAGTTCTAAAGTGCTATGTGCTAAAGTGCTATGTGCTAAAAAAGTGCTAACCTATGTATTAAAATTCTATTGCACATTGTTGGTCAGCTTAATGGAGGCTGGAACAAATGATAATTTAAGGCGGTTAGATTTGCATAGTGGGACCCGGAGTCTTCTCCCTGATGGCAGGGTTCCATATTCAGGAAAGAGTGGGTGTTGTGAGTTGGAAATAATTTTCTTAGCTTTTTTCCTAACTGCCTGATCATAGATGCTCTGTATAGGCTCATATTCTTTCCTCCCTACGATTTTCATTGCCGTTTTATGCATGCCGGCCAGTTTGCTTTTTAGCTTAACGGTTAAGTTGCCAAACCATGAGGTGATCCCGTATCTAATGATGCTCTCTACAATGGCACGGTAGAAAATCATCATGATATGGCTGCTTACGCCGTACAATCTTAATCTTCGCAAAAAATATAGCCTCTGTTGCAGTCTCTTGCACAGTTTGTCAATATGTGTCTTCCAGCAGAGAAGATTATCAATATGAACCCCTAAATATTTATATGAGGATACCTGGGTGATTTCCTGATTTTTGATGACCACTGGCTCATGGTCAGTCACTTTCCTCGGATCCAAAACCATTTCCTGTGTCTTGGTCACATTTAAAATAAGATGGTTAGTGTCACACCACCTAATAAATAGGTCTATCTCGTCTTGGTACACAGAGGGGTCCGTATCCTTGTGTAGAAGGCTTAGGAGCACGGTATCGTCCGCAAATTTCACCATATAATTGTTAGGGTGCACAGTCCTACAATCATTGGTGTACAATGTAAATAGTGTTGGTGATACAACGCAACCCTGTGGGACGCCTGTGTTGCAGTGTTTGGTGTCTGACAGTGTTCTGTTGACCTTCACTTGCTGTGTTCTGTTTGTTAAAAAAGAGTGGAACCATTTGATCAAGGTGGAGTTTACACCCATGTCTTTGAGCTTCTCTAAGAGTATGTGAATTTGCACTGTATTAAAAGCTGAGCTGAAATCAACAAATAAAATTCTAGCATAAGCTTTTGTGTTTTCAAGGTGCTTGGAGATAAATTGCAAGGTGCAAAGGATTGCATCATCAGTACTGCATTCCTGCTTGTACGCAAACTGGTACACATCTAAATTTGGCTTGACATCCTTCATGAGCAGTGACACAACACATTTTTCAAAACATTTCATAACAATCGATGTGAGAGCTACGGGACGAAAGTCGTTGTTTACTGTGACACCGGGCTTTTTAGGCACTGGAGTTATAATTGACTTCTTCCACAGAGCTGGAACAGTGTGAGTGTTAAGTGACTGTTGGAATATTGGACACCATGCTGTAGTTAGTTCCTCTGCACAGCTTTTGAGCAAAAAGGCTGGGAGGCCGTCAAGGCCTGCGGCCTTGCCCGTACGTACTCTACTAAAGAGACGGCGGATGCTGGTTGGGTCGACTTCCAGGCAGCAGGTGTCATCAGTGTCTGGCAGGGACTGCAAAACACTGTCACACTCCTGAGAGAAGTTTTGACGGTCGAATCTCAAATAAAAGTCATTTAGCTCATTTGATTTTTGCTGCTCATCCAGGGTGATTATTTGTTTCTTTGCAGGGTTCATATTAGTGACTGATTTCATTAATATGAACCCTGCAAAGAAACAAATCATCACCCTGGATGAGCAGCAAAAATCAAATGAGCTAAATGATATAACTCTGAGGCGTCAACATGCAAAATTAACTTAAAAAAAAAGATAAGATGCTAACATATTAGCATGTTAACAGTCAGCCAAGTACCAACATTTATGAATCTGAGGTCTATACCTGGAAAATAATGTAGAAAAGCTAGCATGCTAACATTAGCATGTTAACTTTAGCATGCTAAAGTTGTAACAAGTACCAACTTTTATGACTCTGAGGTGTATACGTGTAAACTTAGGTAAGAAAAAGCTGTTAGCATGCTAACATTAATAAGGTTCTCATTCTAACTGTTAACATGGGTCAAGTACCAACTTTATCTATACCTGCAAAATTAGCTAAAAAAGCCAACATGGTAACGTTAGTGTAACGGGGGCCAGCCAGAGTGGCTGCGCCAGGTGTACTATAGTAAACCCCACTCCTTGACAACTTGCACACTTAGCTCTCAAATGGGTGATGTGGGCTCACGCCCAACTTGGAGCAATGGCGGTATGGGAAGATCAGAAACACAACACATAGCCTCCACACTAGCATGTGTCAACTACTAAATTATGTGACTCTGAGATTTATACTTGCCAAATTAAAAGCTAGTATGCTAACGTTATTGTGCTAACAGTTAGCATGTGACATGTACCAACCTACATTACTCGGTGATGTATACCTATAAAAAGTTAGCATGCTAATACTAGCATGCTAATAAGAAGAGGAATAATAATAATAATAATAATAATAAATATATAAATATAGGTGTGAATTGCAGCATTCACACACTCAAATATTACTTTTCCTCAATTTATTTTCAGGTAAACAGCACAGAGGATCCCCATCTATTTGTAAAATGGTATTCACTTTGCCATTGTTGCTTAACTCTAGGGCCGGGTCCCATTGTTGGGCCACGTGGGCCTCCGGGAGGGTCGTAAAAAAACCCTCTGTTTATCAGCTGTTGTTTGTTTGGACAGCAGCAGTAGTCAATTGTAATATACTTGTCCACCACTTGTGGCAGTCATGAGAATGTCAAACAAACAGAAGAAGTCTGGAGCTAAAGTCAGAGAAGTTTCTTAAGCGCAAAAATTATGACCAAAGTGATGAAACTGCATTTTCATTTCCACTTAATTTCGATTGAAACTTGACTAAAGTTTAAAAAAACATACATATCATTATTATTTATTGTTAATTTAGTAAGAATATATTTATTTTAGCACTGCTTAGTTGCATCTAAATGTATTTATTTATCAGTTTTTATGAGTCCCTAGTTTGCAGTATATTTGCAGTATTTATTTTTGTCATCAGCGTGACCTAAATCTTGATTATAATCATTTAACAACTAAACTTTAAGTACGTTAGATAAAATTATCGATTGAAATTAAGAGTAAGATTGCTAATTCAGTGTTAATATTTGAGTGGGTCCTGTTTCCTCTGTAGTGGACACGTTGGGCCCAGATGTTAAACATTTTAAGAACCCTTGCGCCATGTTATACAATTTTTTAGTTTTAAACGATTCAAAACAATTCTCTATTCATTCAATACATAGGATTTCAGCAGGATCGACCCCAGCCTGCTGACGTGCAAGCAGAGTAGTAGATTTTTGTAAAAAGCTTTTATAATTGTAAAGGACAATGTTTTATCAACTGATTGCAATAATGTACATTTGTTTTAACTATTAAATGAACCAAAAATATGACTTATTTTATCTTTGTGAAAATATTGGACACAGTGTGTTGTCAAGCTTATGAGATGCGATGCAAGTGTAAGCCACTGTGACACTATTGTTCTTTTTTTTTTTTATAAATGTCTAATGATAATGTCAATGAGGGATTTTTAATCACTGCTATGTTGAAATTGTTACTAATATTGATACTGTTGTTGATAATATTCATTTTTGTTTCACTACTTTTGGATTGTTCTGTGTCGTGTTTGTGTCTCCTCTCAATTGCTCGATTTATTGCAGTTCTGAGTGTTGCTGGGTCGGGTTTGGTTTTGGAATTTGATTGCATTGTTATGCTTATGTTGTGTATTATTTTGTTGGATTGATTAATAAAAAATGTTTTTTTAAATAAATAAATACAAATAAATAAAAAATAATAAATAAAAATCGATTTTTGAAAAATGAGAATCGATACTGAATCGTACAACGTGAGAATCGCGATTTGAATTCGAATCAATTTTTTCCCACACCCCTAACACCTACACACTCACTGCTCAGTGGCCTAGTGAGATTGGTAGGTCGTGAGTTCAAACCCCGGCCGAGTCATACTAAAGACTATAAAAATGGGACCCATTACCTCCCTGCTTGGCACTCAGCATCAAAGGTTGGAATCGGTTGTTAAATTATTAAAAATGATTCCCGGGTGCGGCCACCGCTGCTGCTCACTGCTCCCCTCACCTCTCAGGGGATGATCAAGGGGGATGGGTCAAATGCAGAGAATAATTTCGCCACACTTCGTGTGTGTGTGACAATCATGGGTATTTTAACTTTAACAAACACACACTCTTCTCACAAATAATGAGCTCCGGGGTGGGGGAGCGGTTTGGAGACACTCAGATTTACATGCATTACACGCTCAAGTGCTGAGCCACAATAATCACTTGTATACTATATCTTTTAAAGCGTGCATGAGAAGTACAGTAAAAAAAGCCATTAGCTGGAGGGATGGGCGGGGAGCACAAAAGGCAAAAAGAAAGGGGAAAAAAAAAAAAGAGTTTAGTTATTCATTACTCGCTCCACAGCACACGCTTCGTTTTCTCGAAAGACACTTGAAAAAGTGAGCTGACGTGCGCTTCCTGTTTCACACAGAAAAGGGGAGGGGCTTCTGACACACCTTGACCTGTACAACCCAGCACTGACTTGGACACAAGTACTGGGACACCTGCGGGAGGCAGCTGCAGTTTAGCTTGGAGGCTTGGTTCTAGTAAAAAACGGCTCTGAAAGACACGCTGCGGATATCTCACAGTTTTATGATCATTAGACAAATGGTCAATGACTTATCGACAATCAGTCACTAAGTCCATGAATTTTTTTTTTTTTTTTAAATGGCGGTCATGCTTTTTTAACCAAGCCTGATCAATTTGTTCACACGTGCAATCTCCCAAAGATGTTCACCCAATTTCATGTCCAAACAACTTTCAGTTACAGTTATGGTTATAGTTATGGGGACGGCGTGGCGCGGTTGGGAGAGTGGCCATGCCAGCAACCTGAGGGTTCCTGGTTCAATCCCCAGCTTCTACCAACCTTGTCACGTCCGTTGTGTCCTTGAGCAAGACACTTCACCCTTGCTCCTGATGGGTCGTGGTTAGGGCCTTGCATGGCAGCTCCCACCATGTGTGTGTGAATGGGTGAATTTGGAAATAGTGTCAAAGCGCTTTGAGTACCTTGAAGGTAGAAAAGCGCTATACAAGTATAACCCATTTACCATTCATAGCTGTGTGAGAAATTTCAAGCCAATTCGACTAATTGGGTTTAATAAAAGTCAGGAAATAATCATAACAGTCAAGGCGCATGTTTTGACTTATTTCCACCCTTTTGTGTGCAGCGCGGCATGTAGAAGTGTTGCATCAGGAGGTCAGAGGTCACTGATGTTGCACTTGAGATGCATGTATTTTTCCTCACCAAGTGCATCCAGACATGCCCTCAGAGGTGTCGCTTTGCCCCAGGCGTTCCCGTGTCTTTTAATTCATTTTAAGGGTCTGATTAATAAATGGACTGACAAATCAAGATGATTAATACGATGGACAGAGCTTAATAAGAGCGTCATTTAAATCCGACTTCATTAAAAAGCCTTGTTTGACTTGCTGGGTGTCAGTCACACGCTCATATAATTACCTAGGATGATGTCTGTGGAAGACAACGGGGGAAATGGTGCACTGCTGCCCCCCCTCCCCTCTTCATTTTCCCTCATTAATCCATGGCGGGCGTGTGCTATAGGGGGCGACACGCGGCGCCCACCTGTGAGCATAGGTCCGCCTGCACAGGAAATTAAGCTGATATGCAAATGAGGGGGGTTCTCGTTTGAGGACGATCTTATGGTGATGATTTTGTCTTCTCGCTCCCTAAAAAAAGGAGATGGAAGATGGAGACAACATATGTCGCCCCCCCCCCCCCCACACACACACACACAGTTTCATGTCTCATATCATGTTTCTGTGGAATCATCTGGATTTTTTCTTTCTTTGTAAAAATAACCAGATGGCAATGAAGGCATCTCATATAGACAGAGTTGGGTGGGGGCAGAAGGAACGTGTGCATGTGTGTTGGGGGGGTTGGACAGTTTGTAGTAGCGTCCCTGCTCAGACAAGCAGAGCAGAACAACTACAAAAAAAAGTGCTCAAGAGCACCAGAGGCGAGCAACAAGCGAGCAACAAGCGGCCATTATGGAGCATTCACCAGCCATTATATTGCTCTCTCTCTCTCTCTCTTTTGGGTATCAACTGGATCTTAAACATCCAGAAAGTTCTTCCCCTGCAGGCGTTCAGTGATTGAAAGATGGTATCAAAGCAAAAGAAGACGAGGGTGGAAAGAGAAAATAAAGGAAATGGTTGCATTGAACAATCGCACTGCAGCGCACACGCACACACACACACACACACACACACACACACACACACACACACACACACACACACACACACACACACACACACACACACACACACACACGCTGCCATGACACAAATGGACTTGGATTCCAGAGCTAAGAATGAGCTAAATATTCAAGTGCGATTGAGAGTAAAAAAAAAAGTTGTACTGAACATGTGACAGATAATATTTGAATGTTGACTTTTAGAATACAAAAAAAGGCTGCAATGAAAGAATGTGTTGCATTAAGAAAAGGCCACATTTTGTCATTTTTTTAAAAAGGAACCCAAAATATGCATCTATTTATTAAACATTCAGTGCAGTATTATATATGCCCTGAAGGGATGTGAATCTTACAACTCTATCCATCCATCCATTTTCTACCGTTTATTCCCTTCAGGGTCGCGGGGGGCGCTGGAGCCTATCTCAGCTACAATCGGGCGGAAGGAGGGGTACACCCTGGACAAGTCGCCACCTCATCACAGGGCCAACACAGATAGACAGACAACATTCACACTCACATTCACACACTACAACTCACGATTCCATTAGATTCGGATTCTCGGGGGTGATGATTCGATTCAAAACCGATTTTCAATTCAAACCGTTGCTCGTAATATATTATTTGGATTACAAAGATTAAACTTTGTAAATTATTATAATGAAGCTTTTTTCAAAACAGGCATATGATGCAGACAGGCAGCAAGTAAGCGCAAAGATGGCCTAAAAACTTTAAAAAAAAATTATGAATTGATTTAGAATCGGAATAGATAAAATTGCGATTTGGATGTGAATCCATTTTTTTTTTTGCAATTCTAATGTCCTCTATGGTCCACTAGATTTATCCTTGAAAAAAGTAGTAAATAAACAAAATTGTTTTAAAAAATGCACCAGCCGAGGTGTTAGGTAAATAAATAAATAAAACCAATTGTGCATCAAGTTTTTGTCGATTATTTTTTGTGGATAATCAAATCCAAATCGCTAAAGAGAGTAATAAACTGACGTTATCACAAAAATACATATAAAACACACAAAATGCATCACCATAAAATAAAACAAATAGAGTAATACATGATGTCGAAAAGCTGAGGCGTTCAATATTGTATAAAATAACAATAATCAGTAAAAAGTCACCAGATGCAGAAACACTTGAGAAAAAGTCACACACCAATAGGGTGGCGCTCTTGAGGCTCTTCAATGTTTCAGGTGCAACCACACTCGCTTGCAACTAGGGCTGGGCGATATATCGAATATACTCGATATATCGCGGGTTTGTCTCTGTGCGATATAGAAAATGACTATATTGTGATATTCGAGTATACGTCCTCACACAGTTGCTTTTAGGGCATTACACTACAGACTCTTCTCACTCTTTCTTGTATCTACTTCTCACAGAGACAAAAAACAAGCACACCTTGTTACATACGTCATATACTGTCACAACGTCATACGCTCTCGTGGAGCAGAGAGGTGGTGACATGGTAAAGTTAGCTGTGATGCTAGCGATGTGGTAACAACTGAAGGAAGAATTAATTCCCAAGAAAAACAGCAGGGAGTCCATAGTCTGGCGGTGGTTTGGCTTCAAGCGGGAAGATGTTTTACCAGTATGCGGCAAAAGCGTTGCTACAAAAAGTAGCACCAGTGCTAATGTGTAGCACCAGTTGAAAAGCCACCCGCTCGAGAATGAAGAGTGCTTGAAACTCCGCATGTCAACATCTCCGGCCGGTGCCACACCAACAAAATGCCGAAGCAACCATTTCCACATCAACACTGTATGAAAAACTAGTCAACAACAGAAGGAGATAACGTCCGCAGTAACCTACCACAGAGCGAAGGATATGCACTATTGGATTTCCTATTATGCAGCTCATTTTTATTTGACAGTTATTGAAATATGTTGTGTGACATCATGCACAAAAGTGCACTTTGTAGTGCCGTTCTGTACAAAAAGTGCACTTTAATTTAATGTTGTTTTGATATGTCATCTTAGCGACATCATGCACAAAAGTGCACTAATAGCTTGTTTTAAAATGTCTGACAATTTTGCACTTTCTGTTTTGGAAATGACATGAATGTTTGTGCCACTGCTTAATATCTGTTTAATAAATACAATTTTGGTAAATTGACTTAGTTGTGATTTCCCTCTCTGCATGAAAGTTTAAAATGAGCATATATTAATGCAGTATGAACAAAAATGTTTTAATGTAGACACATAGAATCATCATACTGGTGTGATTATATGCATCAAGTGTTCATTCAAGGCTAAGGCAAAATATAGAGATATATATCGTGTATCGTGACATGGCCTAAAAATATCGAAATATTAATAAAAGGCCATATCACCCAGCCCTACTTGCAACGCACATCATTTTATTGAAGCCAACACATCTCCATTAGAAAAAACAGTAAAAGTGTGTGAAGATGTGCAGAGCGAATGAGAGACAAAGAAAAACATGAAAGAGCCTGAAAAGGTGAAGGTGAGCGTTATAGCGAGTAACTTGGTGCCTCATTACGTGAGGAAAAAGTCAGAGTCAGGAAGCAGAAGCAAGAGCTTCAATGGCATTTTTGAAGAGAGAATTCCCAATCAAAAGCTCCTGCCTGTGACCTTTTGGACAGCCTCCCTCCTGGGACAAACATGGAGGCGAAGATAGCAACATAAACATTCAAGAAACCCTCAACATCGCTACAAAAACTGTTGCTGTGGTTGAATGCCTTGGATTGTTGACTGGTTTGACTTCAAATTGTGATGAAAATATGATCCAAAAGTGCAACGAGAAGCTGGAACCAGAATCATAAACAAAAACCAGTTCATATTTAGAATTTCTGCCAAATTGTTGATATACCTTGGTTTTAAAGTGGAACTGCACTTTTTTTTTTTTTTTTTTTTTGCCTATCAATCACAATCATTATGAAAGACAACAACACGTCTTTTTTTTTTTTTAGGGTCCTAAAGATGATAAAAATACACTTGCAAAATGTGGCTGATGGGAGTCACCATTGGAGCTTTCAAAGCCCACTAAAACAACGTCAAAACACTCTATTAGTGTTTTATATACCGTATTTTTCGGAGTATAAGTCGCTCCGGAGTATAAGTCGCACTGGCCGAAAATGCATAATAAAGAAGGAAAAAAACATATTTTAGTCGCATTTTTTGGGGAAATGTAATTGATAAAACCCAACACCAAGAATAGACATTTGAAAGGCAATTTAAAATAAATAAAGAATAGTGAACAACAGGCTGAATAAGTGTACATTATATGACGCATAAATAACCAACTGAGAACGTGCCTGGTATGTTAACGTAACATATTATGGTAAGAGTCATTCAAATAACTATAACATATAGAACATGCTATACATTTACCAAACAATCTGTCACTCCTAATCGCTAAATCCAATGAAATCTTATACGTCTAGTCTCTTACGTGAATGAGCTAAATAATATCATTTGATATTTTACGGTAATGTGTTAATTTCACACATAAGTCGCTCCTGAGTATAAGTCGCACCGCCGGCCAAACAAAAACTGCGACTTATAGTCCGAAAAATACGGTACACACTGCAAGTATATATATGAAAATGAAAACCTTAACCTTAGCTCTAATTAGTTAGCATGCTAGCTAGCTAATGTTAAAATGCTAACATTTTTAGAAAATTTTACGCTTTTTTCTCTAATTTAACTGCCATTCAACAGCACCCTTTTTTCCTAGTCAACAGTCTTAACCACTGAGCTATCCTGGGTCTTGTGAAGAAGAATTTTGTTCAATACACAAACGTAATCAAGGACATCTTGCTCAGTAAAGTATAATGGAGGTGGAACAAAATACTGTCAACCAGACTGGGATTCAAACCCAGCACCCTTCATTACAAGTCAACAGTCTCAACCACTGAGCTATTCTGGGTCTTGTGGAGGAAGAGTGTGTCAGAGAGTGTATGAGTGCAGTAGTAGTAGAACGTTAATATTTGAGGGCGTTGACCACTGAGCTCACCTGGGTTAATAATTAAAATAGGTTAACTGTAATTGGATAATAAAAAAAAGACCAAAAATAACCAAAACCATATAATAACCAAATGCTAGTACCGCCCGAATGCAGCTGAGATAGGCTCGCGACCCCGAAAAAGATAAGCGGTAGAAAATGGATGGATGGATAGCTAATATATGCTACACCATCTGAACAAAAAATCCCAATTTTAGCTGTGTGTAATAGCTGACAAATCACTGTAAAATTGAATCTAATATACGGTAATCTAATAATATTTGCCATTATTAATGAGGCAGCACGGGGACAAAGTGGTTAACATTTGTGCCTCACAGCGAGAAGGTCCTGGGTATGATTATGTGTGGAGTTTGCATGTTTTCCCTGTAACTTACCAAAGCTCCAGAGTTTTGTTTCACCCCGCCATCCCAATGATAGCATGCTAACATTAGCTTGCTAGCATGCTAACTTTTTTAGCTAGTTTTGCAACCGTTTACGCCAGAGTCATATAACTTGGTATGTGTTGCGTTCACTACTGCATTGAGTTACCCATACAGTTATTTCAGTTACATTGTACAACCTCTAGGTGGCGTAGTGGGTCAGATTGATGGGACGGCGAGAGGAGGAGAGAAGAAGAATGTAACGTAGGTGGATACAAGTAAGGAGATAACAATGTTGACTGGAAAGTAACGCCTTCGTGTTGGTTATTACTACACACCCAGCATAACAGTATGTGACACTTGTTAATGGTTAGCATGCAAATGTTTGCATGCTAGTACGCTAACATTGGCATTTTAACTTTTTCAGCTAATTTTACACTTTTTTTTTCTCTACTTCCGCAGCCATACACCTTACAGTCATATAATTTGGTACGTGAAACATGCTAACTGTTAGCATGCAAACGTTTGCACACATGCTACATGTTAGCATTTTAACGTTAGGATGCTAATGTTTTAGGCCAGCTCTGTAGCTCTTTTTGTACGGTTATAACTAAAACTCACGGATTCGGTCACTAGGCGCCATCTTAAAAGTATGCCGGCCAGAGGTCCAGGGCACAGATAGCAGGCCCATTAAATTTTTTGCGGGAATTTTTTGTTATTATTATTGTTTATTAATGTTTATTACTATTATTATTGTTAACTAGCAAACTCACTAAGAAAGCAACAAATAGCAATAATTTAGGAAGTGCTTCTCCAGCAAAAGAAAAGTGACAATAGGAGAATGTAACATAAAAATAAATTACAAAAAAAGGAAATGAAGATAACCTCAAAGAGGACTAAAAAAATGGGAAGTCAAAATAACATTTGTATGATATTCTTTCTTGCTCGACTTGAAAAGTCCTAAAACATTACCCGTACAATAAGTTTTATTACTGACAAGGCTCCACTGCGCGCATTGACTACCTACGATATTTTTGCAAGTTAAGCAGAAAGTACTGCTTTAAAGATCAATAAAAAAAGACAAGCAGCATCTGGAGAGATCTCGCTAGCAATGCCGACAAAGTGCAAGGCAGGAGCGACCGGAGCGTCAAGAGAGCGGTCGAGGAAGTAATAACGCAAGAAAAAAGCAGCAATGATGATACACACAATGAAATATGCGGCTCCCCAGTGGCGGATCAAACAGCGCTCGGGCTGCAAACCCTCGGCGGGAAAATGTTTACGACTCCAGAAAGCCAAACAGGGAAAGAATAAAAAGATTGTGTAGCTTCTGGTCCAAAAATAACCACACAGGCTTTGTGCTTGAAAGGAAGGTGGCACAGCGGGGAGGAAAATATAACAGAGGAGCACTTTGTCAGATCACAACAAATCATTCAACACTGAGGGGATTTTTGTGTGCTTGTGATAGCTGGCTTGCTTTGTTAGCCTCAAAAACAAGACCGAGGCTCGCAGAGATGGAAATGTTGCAGCAACAAGGTGGGCAGGCTTGTTTGCGAGGTTTGGCCCACGTCTAATCAAGCAAAATGAATGAAGGTGGCACCTTGCTGGAGGCCATAATAGAAGCCTTGCATGATTAGTGCGATCATGTGACCTCAGTGTTTATACGCACACACTTCCGCTCTGTCTGCGCTAATTACTCAGGGTGGATGTGGAAAGTTTCTGGAAAGCGCACCGTGTTTACCCCACAGGCTACATTCGGGGTACAAAATCGCAACAACATGGGATTGTCGGCGTAAAACGATATCGCTGAAATGAGAATTTGCGGCGGGTTGAGGGAATGAAAAGGATTTCTGTCAGGATTAGCCAATCTCTGTGTGATTATCCAGGAGGGGGGAAAAGAACACGCAGCCAGGAGCAGGTTGGTACACACAAAAATGTGCAGTGATTGGGCTGATTAGCATGATAATTGAACCATCACGACATGCCAAGGAGACGGGCCCGCCTCTTTGGGTGACAACAAGGCCTCATTGTGTAGGTGCTTGACATTGATGGACGCTTGACTGATTTAGACTGCATTCACATCCGTCATGTTTGGTTCGGTTAAAACGAACTATGGTGCGTTTGTTCTGATAGTAGTTTCTCTGCTCCGTTGTGAACACCATCGTCAGAACCCTGGTGTGCACTAAAAGTCAAAAGTACCAATGGTTGTCACACACACACTAGGTGTGGTGAAATGTGTCCTCTGCATCCTTTTTCCCATGAATTGATTAACAAGTTGAAAAACTTATTCGGGTGTTACCATTTAGTGCTCAATTGTACGGAATATGTACTGTACTGTGCAATCTACTAATAAAAGTTTCAATCAATCAATGCATTCGACCCATCCCCTTGTTCCACTCCCTGGGAGGTGAGGGGAGCAGTGAGCAGCAGCGATGGCCACGCCCGGGAGTAATTTTGGTGATTTAACCCCCAATTCCAACCCTTGATGCTGAGTGCCAAGCAGGGAGGTAATGGGTCCCGTTTTTATAGTCTTTGGTATGACTCGGCTGGGGTTTTAACTCGCAACCTACCGGTCTCAGGGCGGACACTCTAACTCAGAGATGTCCAAAGTGCGGCCCGGGGGCCATTTGCGGCCCACAGCGCAATTTTTATTGGCCCGCGACACATTCTATAGACAAACTAAACAGGTAATCAAATTAGAACAAAAAACTATGAAAAATTCAACGGGACCAAATCCCCCCAAAATGGGACCTGAAAACCAACATGGTCGACAACCTGAGCGTCTGTATGAGGTTTTTGATGAATTTCCGTGTGTCCTGTCATGATGAAAAAGTGTACAAACTTCTTGTGAGACATGATATGTTTTTGAGTGTACTAAAGCCCTCAACAGCATTTCAGTTGACGGTATAATAGCAATATTAGTAAATACAAGCTTACTTTAGAGCACAGTTAACATAAATACAAATAAAAACATTATTTAGATAATCATGAATGATTTTATTGCTTTGTTATCTATAACACAAAGCTAAGACGTAGAAGTGTTTTTCAAATGATAGCATATGTTCACCTACGTTGTTTTGGTTTGAGTATTTTCCATATACAAAATGTATAAAAGTGGCCCTCGCATCCTTCAATTTTTCTCTATGTGGCCCTCGCTGGAAAATGTTTGGACACCTCTGCTCTAACCACAAGGCCACTGAGCAGGTGGGCCTTGTGACTACAGATTGATGACTACAATCTATATCGGGATATTCATCGCAACCGCCTGCAATAATGATATATATATCACAGTATATTATTTGGAATGTAAAAATCATTATTAATTTGCCTAATTTACTGGTAATATGTGGTTACTTTCTGTTGTAACATGGTTCTACATACACTCTAAATGTAATAAGCACTTATTCTTGTGTTGTTTGGATACTTTTCATACACATACTACAAATGTGTTTTAGGTTCCAATACCAAGTAGTTGCAGTTCAATTCAATTCATCACTCCAAGCAACGTTTGCAAGTTTTAGAATTTGACTAAAACTGTTCATACTTCCTAAACTGTCCCATGTGTGATGTCTGTAGGAGTATTTTGATGCATATTTGTACTTACTATCGTAATGTAATCAAGCTAGCGTCGTTAGCGTTCGCGAATGTGCTAACACGTTTACACAACTTTTTGTATTGTTTCAGTTTCGTAAAAACACCAAAACCTCACTGCGGAGTTATTGAGTCCGTTTAGTGGTGGGTCCATGACGATGACTTCTGTTTTGTTCGATCAGCCGTTTTCTTGCTGTGTCACAGACACCGTTTGGGAACAATTATAGTAGGCAAATAAACATTTGTACCAGTATGCATGTGTGGCTAATAGTCCGGTGCTGCAAACAAATGTAAAATATTTTTTTTATAATAAAACTTGGTGGGTGCAGCTTAAATACTGCTGCGCTCTGTGGCCCGGAAAATACTGTATTTTCTTTTCACATTTTTGGTGAATATGTGACTGCAGCTTTAAAGATGCTTATGAAATTTTACTATGGTAAAAAAACCACTGCCATAATTATCCTTCAAGTAGATAGTTTTGGGGCTACTAATACTGTCAAAGTCTTGACTTGTTCTTACACCAATGCTAAACAGTCCGAATTTAGTTTAGCGCCATTATAGCTACTTCCTGCACGTGTTGTCATTTCCATTCATGAGTTAATCACTGATATATAAAGGAAACTGCCAGCAAAAGTGCGAACAAATGTCAGCAGTGTCTGCGGTTATATGACATTGGGTTGAGTGACTTTTAAAAACTAGCAAAGGGAAGCTTTAAGTGACCAATCCTTTCTATTAGATTGAGCATTTTACATCAATTACAATGCAATTAATTTTTTCAATTAAATACAATCTTTTTGGTTTTTGAAATAGCATTTTTAAATAACTTTGAATTCAATTTTTTAAATTTAACTCATCTCTCTACTTGTAAGTCTATTTCCTTTTGTGTGAAACCACACGTAGTTCTCTTTTGAAAGGCTATCCTGAATGATAAACCAAATACATATTTCAATAAGATGACTTCAACTTTGATTGACAGGTTTGAGTTCGGAACTCACCATGTATAGTTGTGGTCTTCTTTGCAACCTGGAAAAAACAAAACAAAAAAAACCCCTAAAGAAAACACTCACACTGCATGAGCATGATTTCAAAAGACATAATAAAGCTACTAAAACAACTCACTGAAATTTGCAGACGAATAGGACGAAATGATAAAAACATGAGAACACAAAAAATCCCCCTCCCCACACACACACACACACACACACACTCACACAAACACACACACTCACACAAAAGAAGAAAAAAAAAACATTGACAAAATACTTTGAAACACATAATTAAATAAAGACTTTCACAAAAGGCTTCCTTTTTTGTGCATGCACCATGGTCTTATAATGGGACATTTTTCTTAATTCCCACTGGTCTCATTTATACTTTTTAGAGAGTTCGTTATCTAAAATCTAAAAGCTGTTCGAGTGTGTGCGTGTTACATCTTCGAGCTTCTCGGTGTTGTTGGTCTTTTGCATTAAGTTCAGCGTCTCTCAGACGAGCAGTGGTACATTCTAACATAACACCTCATCCAGAGTGACGTTCAACCCCCCTTTCTGCCCAAAATGTGCTCTTAGAAATTAGGCAGGCACTTCCCCCCCTCTGAGTTGTTCAATGTCAGAACATTCATTAGAGGGTTTAATGGGGAACATCTCTTTCATTTAGGGCTCCGTAAGACATGTCACACTGGGCTTCTCCTATTAACTGCTGCAGCATGCATTGGTCCTGTTTTCGTTCTTTTGGTAGGGATTTGATATATACACATACTGGTGTACAAACAATAACCTATTTTAACTTTAGAAATATGAATACACCGTTTGGTGAGCCTCTGGATCGATATATACCTGTATAAAGTATGGATCTGTCGATGTCGGGTTGGATAGGCATGAATTTGTTGATTGTACAAAACCCAAAACCAGTGACGTCGGCACGCTGTGTAAATGGTACATGAAAACAGAATACAATGATTTGCATATCCTTTTCAACCTATATTCAATTGAATAGACTGCAAAGACAAGATATTGCATGTTCAAACTGAGAAACTGAATTTTGTTTTGCAAACAATCATTAACTTAGAATTTAATGATAGCAATTGCAACACATTGCACATTGCAAAAAAGTTGGCACAGGGGCATTTTTACCACTGTGTTACACGGCTTTTCCTTTTAACAACACTCAGTAAAAGTTTGGGAACTGAGGAGACCAATTTTTTAAGCTTTTCAGTGAAATTTTTTCCATTCTTGCTTGATGTACAGCTTAAGTTGTTCAACAGTCCGGGATCTCCGTTGTCGTATTTTACGCTTCATAATGCGCTACACATTTTCAATGGGAGACAGGTCTGGACTACAGGCAGGCCAGTCTAGTACCTGCACTCTTTTACTACGAAGCCACGCTTTTGCAGAATGTGGCTTGGCATTGTCTTGCTGATATAAGCAGGGGCGTCCATGAAAAAGACGTTGCTTGGATGGGAACATATGTTGCTCCAAAACCTGTATGTATCTTTCAGCATTAATGGTGCCTTCACAGATGTGTAAGTTACCCATGCCTTGGCCACTAATACACCCCCATACCATCACAGATACTGGCTTTTGAACTTTGCGCCTAGAACAGTCCGGATGGTTATTTTACTCTTTGGTCTGGAGGACACGGTGTCCACAGTTTCCAAAAACAATTTGAAATGTGGACTCGTCAGACCACAGAACACTTTTCCACATTGCATCAGTCCAAGCCGACAATGTTTCTGGGTGTTGTTGATGAATGGCTTTGGCTTTGCATAGTAGAGTTTTAACTTGCACTTTCAGATGTAGCGAAAAACTTTAGTTACTGACAGTGGTTTTCTGAAGTGTTCCTGAACCCATGTGGTGATATCCTTTATACACTGATGTTGCTTTTTGATGCAGTGATTTCTCCAGATTCTCTGAACCTTTTGATATTATGGACCGTAAATGGTGCAATCCCTAAATTCCTTGAAATAGCTTGATGAGAAATGTTGTTCTTAAATTGTTGTACAATTTGCTCACACATGCTGCCTCATCTTTGTTTGTGAATGACTGAGCATTTCATGGAAGCTGCTTTTATACCACCTACCTGTTCCCAATTAGTCTGTTCACCTGTGGGATATTTCAAATAAGTGTTTGATGAGCATTCCTCAACTTTCTCAGTCATTTTTGCCATTTGTGCCAGCATTTTTTGAAACATGTTGCAGGCGTCACATTCCAAATGAGCTAATATTTGCAAAAAATAAAGTTTATCAGTTCGAATGTCAAGTATCTTGTCTTTGCAGTCTATTCAATAGAATACACGTTTAAAAGGATTTGCAAACCATTATATTCTGTTTTTATTTACGATTTACACAACATGCCAATTTTACTGGTTTTGGGTTTTGTAGATCTGATACAAAATATGGCCGCTCTAATCTTGCGAGACTTCTGTGATGACGTAATATGCGAGTACCGTTCTTGTTTGCGACTGACGAGTCGACAGAGCAACATAGCAGACAGCACCGAAAGAGTTTACAAACAATGCACCCCTGAATATTAAGAGGTAGTCACCTGAAAGGGTTTTCACTTCACAGGTGTCATAGTTTTGATGCCTTCAGTGACAATCTACAATGTAAATAGTCTTGAAAATAAAGAAAATGCATTGAAATGAGAAGGTGTGTCCAAACTTTTTGGCCTGTACTGTATGTATACACATATATGTACCAAATATGTGTGTGTGAATATATATATATATATATATATATATATATATATATATATATATATATATATATATATATATATATATAGTATGGTTTTTCCCTCTCTGGGTATATATATATATTAATAGTCTTGAAAATAAAGAAAATGCATTGAAATGAGAAGGTGTGTCCAAACTTTTGGCCTGTACTGTATGCACCAAATGTGTGTGTGTGTGTGTGTGTGTGTGTGTGTGTATATATATATATCAGTGACGTGCGGTGAGGTTGATGGCTGGTGAGGCACTGACTTCATCACAGTCAGATTTACAAACATATGAACCCTAAAGAGTATCTTATTCACCATTTGATTGGCAGCAGTTAACGGGTTATGTTTAAAAGCTCATACCAGCATTCTTCCCTGCTTGGCACTCAGCATCAAGGGTTGGAATTGGGGGTTAAATTACCAAAAATGATTCCCGGGCGCGGCGCCGCTGCTGCCCACTGCTCCCCTCACCTCCCAGGGGGTGAACAAGGGGTTAGGTCAAATGCAGAGGACAAATTTCACCACACCTAGTGTGTGTGTGTGACAATCATTGGTACTTTAACTTAACTTTACACATACAAACTGTAGCACACAAAAAAGCACATTTAATAAAAAAACGTTATTATGGTCTTACCTTTACTTATAAATGTGCCGCTGTTGTGCTGGATTAATGAACCCCCTGATGGGAGTGTTATATCAACTAAAGCCCTCACTTCAACTTTCCACGTGCAAGATTGAATCTATTTAAAAAAGTGTAACCGAGGGTTTATAAATGTCGCCTATACTGTATGAAACTACAAAATAACAAACACGGAGGCTCCAGTTTACACGAGGACCGCTTTATTTACCTTCTTTCAAAAACTTCCGCTCCACTCCAACGTGTCAAAATTCCGCTCTTAGCGCCTTCAAAGTAAGAGCTCAAGGCATATACTGTATAACAGCGCATAACAGGAACTTAACATCACAAAGAGGAAAGCCCATAAAAATAGGTTACAAAAGTTATTTAATAAGAAGACAAAAAGTGCAAAAACAATAATGTTCGTGTTGGAGGAGTTGTGAATTAGGTACACCTGCAGTCTGTAGGCGTACCTAATGTTGTGGCCCTGCAGTCATTCACAACTCCTCCAACACGAACATTATTGTTTTTGCACTTTTTGGCTTCTTATGAAATAACTTTTTTAAATAGATTCAATCTTGCACGTGGAAAGTTTAAGTGTGGGCTTTAGTTGATATAACACTCCCGTCAGGGGTTGCCGTGCATTCTCCGGCGGGGGTGCAGGAGGCGAGCCTCAGCCAGTGCGTCTTTTGCAGCCGCTTTATGATCGCTCAGCACAAGAAATACGTTACACACATACAGTTGTTGACAAAATACACTGTACATTATATACCTCAGCTAACTAAACTATGGAAATGTATAATATAGTTCATATAGCAATACGGTCTCACTGCACAGCAGGCCAGCAGTTAGCCGAATCCGTCCATGTTGAGGCACTGAGTGACGTGCCTCGACTGGCTGCTGTTCACCGCACCGTCTCTTTTCAGTATTTGAACGGAAAATGTGAAAATTCAGCGATTTTGAATAAAAATATACTAAAACTGGTGAAGTTAAATGGAAAATAACTTTATAGTATAATCACTGGATACATTTAACAATTTAATATATATTTTTTTCTTTTTACATTTTTTTTCTTTCCATGATGGCAGGTGAGGCCCCGCCTGAGATAGGCTCCAGCGCCCCCCGCGACCCCAAAAGGGAATAAGCGGTAGAAAATGGATGGATATATATATATATATATATATATATGTATATATATATATATATATATATATATATATATATATATATATATATATATATATATATATATATATATATATATGTATATATATATATATATATATATATATATATATATATATATATATATATATATATATATATATATATATATATATATATATATATATGTAATGTAAATAGTCTTGAAAATAAAGAAAATGCATTGAAATGAGGTGTGTCCAAACTTTTGGCCTGTACTGTATGTACCAAATATGTGTGTGTGTGTGTGTATATATATATATATATATATATATATATATATATATATATATATATATATATATATATATATATACACACACACATATTTGGTACATATATGTGTATACATACAGTACAGGCCAAAAAGTTTGGACACACCTCATTTCAATGCATTTTCTTTATTTTCAAGACTATTTACATTACATTACATATACAGACGGCGTGGCGCAGTGGGAGAGTGGCCGTGCGCAACCCGAGGGTCCCTGGTTCAATCCCCACCTATTACAAACCTCGTCATGTCCGTTGTGTCCTGAGCAAGACACTTCACCCTTGCTCCTGATGGGTGCTGGTTAGCGCCTTGCATGGCAGCTCCCTCCATCAGTGTGTGAATGTGTGTGTGAATGGGTAAATGTGGAAGTAGTGTCAAAGCGCTTTGAGTACCTTGAAGGTAGAAAAGCGCTATACAAGTACAACCCATTTATCATTTATCATTTATTATAGATATATATATATATATATATATATATATATATATATATATATATATATATATATATATATATATATATATATATATATATATATATCCATCCATCCATCCATTTTCTACCGCTTATTCCCTTTGGGGTCGCGGGGTGCGCTGGAGCCTATCTCAGCTACAATCGGGCGGAAGGCAGTGTACACCCTGGACAAGTCGCCACCTCATCGCAGGGCCAACACAGATAGACAGACAACATTCACACTCACATTCACACACTAGGGCCAATTTAGTGTTGCCAATCAACCTATCCCCAGGTGCATGTCTTTGTATATATATACATACACACACACACACATATTTGGTACATACAGTACAGGCCAAAAGTTTGGACACACCTTCTCATTTCAATGCATTTTCTTTATTTTCAAGACTATTAATATATATATATATATATATATATATGTACCAAATATGTGTGTGTGTGTGTGTGTATATATGTATATGTATATATATATATATATATATATATATATATATATATTATATATATATATATATATATATATATATATATATATATATATATATATATATACACACACACACACACACACACACACACACACGTATTTGGTACATACAGTACAGGACACACCTTCTCATTTCAATGCATTTTCTTTATTTTCAAGACAATTAAAATATATATATATATATATATATATATATATATATATATATATATATATATATATATATACACACACACACACACACACACACACACACACACACACACACACACACACACACACACACACACACACACACATATTTGGTACATACAGTACAGGCCAAAAGTTTGGACACACCTTCTCATTTCAATGCATTTTCTTTATTTTCAAGACTATTAATATATATATATATATATATATATATATATATATATATATATATATATATATATATACCCAGAGAAGGACAAACCATACAAAATGGATGAATGGATGTACGTACGTGGACCCCTCCTGCTGCCGTGTCCCTGGAGGAAATTATATCTATACATAATTATACAGCTTTGTCTGTCCTTCATGCAGACGTCCTTGAATGAAGCAGGAATCTACATTGAGCTTGGGGCGAGGGGTAAGGTAAATGTGAAATTTGCAGCAACACTAAATGTTTGTGCATTGACATTCATAAGTGTTTATTCTTATTATTGCCTAATTTTGACCCCATCCTGTAGCAAATATGGTCGCTAAAGAACAATAATATTTATTAATGATATTATTTTATATTGTTATTTCACTTTTCTCAGTACTGAGAGATGCAAACAATGCAATACTTTCATTGCTCAATGACTTGTGGACACTTTGGGCCTGATTTTCTAAGATTCAAATACCATGCGCTAAACAGTAGGGCTGTGAATCTTTGGGTGTCCCACAATTCAATTCAATATTGATTCTTGGGGTCACGATTCGATTCAAAATCGATTTTTTTCGATTCAACGCAATTCTCGATTCAAAAACGATATTTTCCCGATTCAAAACGATTCTCTATTCATTCAATACATAGGATTTCAGCAGGATCTACCCCAGTCTGCTGACGTGCAAGCAGAGTAGTAGATTTTTGTAAAAAGCTTTTATAATTGTAAAGGACAATGTTTTATCAACTGATTGCAATAATGTACATTTGTTTTAACAATTAAATGAACCAAAAATATGACTTATTTTATCTTTGTGAAAATATTGGACACAGTGTGTCGTCAAGCTTATGAGATGTGATGCAAGTGTAAGCCACTGTGACACTATTGTTAATTTTTTTAATTCTTTATAAATGTCTAATGATAATGTCAATTAGGGATTTTTAATCACTGCTATGTTGAAATTGTAACTAATATTGATACTGTTGTGGATAACATTCATTTTTGTTTCACTACTTTTGGTTTGTTCTGTGTCATGTTTGTGTCTCCTCTCAATTGCTCTGTTTATTGCAGTTCTGAGTGTTGCTGGGTCGGGTTTGGTTTTGGAATTGGATTGCATTGTTATGGTATTGCTGTGTATTGTTTTATTGGATTGATTAATTAAAAAAACAAAAAAACATTTTAAATAAAAAAATAAATAAATGAATAAAAAAAAAAAAAAAAGTAACATTTAATTTTTTTTATAAATAAATAAAATTAAAAAACGATTTTTAAAAAAATGAGAATCGATTCTGAATCGCACAACGTGAGAATCGAGATTCGAATTCGAATCGATTTTTTCCCACACCCCCACTAAACAGCATGTGCAAACTATAACATTGTGTGTACTATTAGTGAGTGTGTTATGTGTGAACTACGAATACTGCATGTGAAATTCAAAAGTGGTGCAGACCGCCTTGTTTAAATGAGTTTTTTGCGTGTACCGGTACCATACCGGACTTTCACCACAGACACACTCGATCCTTTACTATACATCCACATGTTCATGCTCCAAGGTGTGGCGTTTTTCTATGTTTGTCAAACATGCAGGAGACATGTACCACTTTTTATGGACATTTTCCAAGCAGTCTTGCGGTGCATCTACAATGGAAAGTGCGTTCATGGGAGAGGCTTCGGCACTAACTGTAAATGTGAAGAATGCGCAAGAAAATACATATTGCAGAAGTTTTTTTTCCACATGGGAGATATGTTGATAATATACGTATTTCTTACATAAAAAACTGAAAGTCATTAAAAAAAACAGATACAAATGCATCAATTTAATTTGTTTTAATCAGCCCATTAAAGGAGAACTGCACTTGTTTTGGAATTTTGCCTATTGTTCACAATCAATATGAAAGACATTCTCAGTCATTCATAAACAAGGATGGGGCGAGGGTCACCACTGTGTCAACAAATGCATGAGCAAATAGTCGAACAGTTTAAGAACACAATTTCTCAACGAGCTATTGCAAAGAAATTTAGGGATTTCACCATCTACGGTCCGTAATATCATCAAAAAGTTCAAAAGAATGACTCATAATCAAGCGTCTTTTCGTGACGTTCTCGCCATTTCTGGGTCTAATTGGCTGTCAAAGTGTACCAACTTGTCGGAAAATGTCCTCATTAATCTACAAACAAGGTGAGAGGCATTATTTATGATCGAGAATAAAGTTTGACGAGCAAGGATTCCAAGAAGCAGCTTACCACTTGATGATGTAAACATAGGCACATAAACTTGTGATCATGGCACCTCTATAAATACTTTGTCTGTGTTAACGCTTATAATAACAATATCACCAATACTCGTTTAATATTCAAGTCTCAAAATATAAATGGAGTATTGTTCGTTGTTTTTGGATGGTTATTTATTGGGTTTTATGGGTGGAATAGAGGACCTTCCATTGGTTTCGCTGTAAGCTGACTTTTATGTATGTTTATTTACGAGTTAGAATGCATTACAAAAACATCCATTGTCATGTCTTTCATAATAAAAGTGCAGTTCCCATTTAAACAAGACCCATTTAGTCCGCCATTGTAATCTGACACTGTTGTCAATAAGTTCCTTATTTTTATCCTCTTGTTGTGGGGCAGACTGGCTCGTACATGCACATGCATTTCTATTTATTATAAAAAAGTAGCGCATAGTCCAAACTTACATCTGTCAGTATACTCCATATTGAAGCGCTAAAAACTACAACATGGCTGATGGGGAGAAGGTGCAGTCAAAGTGGAGCCACGAAAATTAGACCGCCTAAAAACAGCGCATCCTGAAGAGACGGTCTGTAAAAAAATCAGATTATGACCCTGTAAGTCATCAAGCAGCTATAAAATTAAAAAATGATATTGGTGATTAGACAATTTATCTGAAATTTTTATTTTTTATAGTTGATATATGTTGACAAGCATACGTAGGATGGAGCTGCAGCACAACCGCCTCCTTGCTCACAGCCATGTGTGTAACTGTGTGAGTTTGCACATACCGGGACTTTTCAAAAGTGCTAAAAAGATGACACAAAATAGCGCTCACAGTTGAGTTTTATTCTTGATAAATCGCACTGCATCTTCAGAATATTTATATTTGCATTTTCTCCTCCAAGTATTGTACGTGTTCTGATGATCAGCATATATTCTGCATATTTATACTCACTAAAGAGATGCAATTCTCTGTGCGCTTGTTTAGTAGATCAACTTTGCGTGTGCCAAAGTTACACATGTTTTAGTCCACGCAAACCAGGCTCTTAGCTGCTAAGTCCCCCCCATGTCCATGCAATGACATTTTGCTTGTTGCTGGCCATAATTTAAAACCGAGCTTGTTTAAATTCAACACACATTTGCATGTCAGTGCCCTAAAGATATATATACCAAATATGGTGGTGATTGGAGAAAGAACATAAAGTTACCAGTAGATATTGTATGGTGCATTTACAGACACATTTCAAGTCAATCCGATTTAGGGAGGTCAAAGGTTTAGGTAAGGTTTAGTAACAGCGCCACCATGTTGTTTTTCTCAAAAGAATAATAGCGCAGGCAATACAATATTTACCCTGTTGTGTACGGAGGTTCAGAATAAAGGGAATACATTTTTTGATGTGTGCTAGATTATTAATAAATAACATAATTCATGAATATATTTACTATAACAAAACCACTTTGCTGAGGCAGTATTCTTGTATTCATTCCAAAATGCATTAAAAGAATCAGTGCATCATTCACTGCCACACAAATTTGCATGCTATGTTTGAGATGTAAGATGCATTCATTAACTATGCACGTCCATTATTGTCTGCTTGTCATGAACGCCATAAAAGTTACTAAACATGGAAACGTCCTCACTCGTATACTTGCACAAACAACTTCCAATCTGGAGACTGAAGGCCATAGTGAATCTTTTGTGTCATTTCCATGCCCAGAGACAATAGTAGTAAAATATTTAAAAAAAAAAGGCAGAGTCAATAGCTGAGCTCGGTGAAGTATTTATCTTGGTGCAACGTATTTATCCTCTCTTGTCCAAGCCAACAGCACAAAGTTGCAGCTTTATTGAAACTTTGCAACCCTTTTCCTTTAACTTATCAATCTTTCCAAGACAAGGTGCAAAAAAAAGGAGGCCTAATAATAGTGAAGAACATAAACAGAGAAGCTGACGACATCGATCAATAACGTTAATAGGAACTGCCAGCTGATTCGTTGCTTATGGACGAGTCAATAGATAAGAAACATGGTGAGAGGCTTTTTAAAAGAATGTCTCACTTTTGTCAAACTAGTCCATCTGGGAAGCTTTAGATGCGGACTGAAGAAAAAGTGATCCCCTCTATGGTTGTGGATGAGTTATGGCTGCTACTCTTTGTTATTATATGTGTTTGGTTGGACCCCAGGTGGCAGAGTCTTTATTAGAGAAGCAGTTAAAAAAACAAAGAAGAAGAAGTGAGAAGGTGACAAAAGAAATTGCACAGATATTCAATAAGAAGACGTGATGAACATATTCCAGCTATTGTTGTTTCATTTTGGAGCAAATGGTGGGCTGGCTGAACTTTTACTGACCTTTCTCATAAGTTGATTAACTAAAAAAAAGCTAAAATAGCAGAATTAATATTTTTTTTATGGCACAAGCCAGCACAAACAACAGTAAAGAATGAAACTACTTTGCTTTTATTAGGAGCGTGTCCAGGGCTGGATGACTTCATCACTTAATCCATCCATCCTTGTCCCTTTCGGGGTTGCAGGGGGGGTGCTGGAGCCTATCTCAGCTACAATCGGGTGGAAGGCGGGGTACACCCTGGACATGTCGCCACCTCATCACAGGGCCAACACAGATAGACAGACAACATTCACACTCACATTCATACACTAGGGCCAATTTAGTGTTGCCAATCAACCTATCCCCAGGTGCATGTCTTTGGAGGAAGCCGGAGTACCCGGAAGGAACCCACGCAGTCACGGGGAGAACATGCAAACTCCACACAGAAAGATCCCGAGCCCGGGATTGAACTCAGGACCTTCGCATTGTGAGGCACATGCACTAAACCTTGTTCCACCGCGTCATCACATAATACTGAATCTTAAATAACACAAAAAGTGATCATTTCAACGGCACAATGCAGCAAGAACCAGCACTTATGGCTAAAACCATTTTCAAGGTTGAATTATTATCAATACTCGCAATATATGTAACACATACAGAGTAATGTAGCACCCTCGCGATAAAACTCATCTATGTATAGTGAAAGAGATATAGTGCGACAGACAATTTAAGTATCAAGACACAGCTAAGGTATTTTTGGTTTAATTTGAAGCAAATACACTGTAGACAAACTTGTTCAATTATGACACATTTTATGAGCGTATTAATGGGTTTCTATTTAAAAAACAATTGTAAAATTTGTAAAAAGCAAATCGATGAGCATACAGGACCAGCTTTCTTTCCTATTTACGTGCTCACTAAAACCTCAATAAATCCATGTTGTTGAAATTGCATTGAGGGCTAACAAGCTAGGAGGACTGTGTTCCAGTCAGTTCCAGAGCAATGTCATCTGGTTTAGAATTTTAAGAAGGCAGAAGAGAATTTAATAAACAGTCTTATAATCTAAATAAAGCACATAATGATTATGGAGATGATGCTGCCATCTGTGTGGCCTCTCAGGAGCGTTGAAAACTCAAGCGAGATTGAGCTTGTTAATGAGAACAAGGTGCAGTACTTACTTTATGTATGATGTTTGTGTAAAAAAAACCTAAATCCTATCTTCTAACCCAGAGAGGTCTTCTCGTGATCTCATCAGTTAAAGGTCAAGGCCTGTTTGGAAATAATAAATATTTTCATATTCAGATCTTTTTGGTGGTCAAAAGCACAGAACAAAACTTTAGTGGAACTGTTTGTAGTTTTTCTAAAACATGCAACTGCACACTTAATGCACATTTTTCTACTTGTGTTAGGAAAATGCCAAGCCCCCCAAAAGCCCCACCTTTCAATCTAAACAAAAGTAAATAAGGTCTACCATTAGGGTTAGAACTAGAATTTGAACAATTTTTCCTCACCTCTCTACCAAGTTTATTCGCAACTGGTTTAAAATTAACCTTTGAAGATTTTCATCAACACTTTAAACACTCCCTTGTGATCTAGAAAAGTGGTTCTCAAACTTTTTTTCACCAAAGTACTACCTGAGAAAAAAACGTGTCTTTTCAAGTACCACCATAATGGTTCGGTTGGTAAAGCGGCCGTGCCCGCAACTTGAGGGTTTCAGGTTCGATTCCCACTTCAACCATCCTAGTCACTGCTGTTGTGTCCTTGGGCAAGACACTTGCTCCCAGAGTCACCCACCCTGTTTAAAATGTAGCTTAAATTAATATAATTCACTTCACTAATGACTAATATCAAATATAGTAGCATAGTAGGCCTAAGTATTCATTAAAAACAAGGCAGAGGTTTTTCTTAGCAGGTATATATAATATTGACCACTGTAACATTACACACAGTGTGAACAGTAACAATGTACTGGAATATAGGAAAATAAAACACTTCAAGTGATACCACTAAATTGAGCCTGCGTAGCACTAGTGTTACACGTACCACAGTTTGAGAAACCCTGCTCTAGATAATATGTATTGGATATGCTTTGTTGTAAATATTGTGTAAACTTTGTGACTCAGTTACTTTTATAACTCGTTTTTTGAGTCTGTCTGCAGTTCATTTGTGGAGGCGTTCCCAGATTGCAAATGAAACAACGCCCCACCCTCTCCAAAAGTATTATAACTTATCTTTCAAAAAATTATAACGTTACATTTATATCTTGAAGTGCCCTGTGGGAGGTGCTCTAGAGTCAAACATACGGGCCGCGAACAGGTTTTTTACGGCCCGCGGGATGAGTTTGCGCAGTATAAAAATGAGCCAACATTTTTGAATAAAAGAAACTGCTGTTCTAAATGTGTCCACTAGATGTCGCAATAACAATTCTTTGTATCTTTGTAGATGATGCTACATATGTAAAAAAAACAACAACAAAAACACATCTTAGTGCACCAGTCGAGGGAAATGAGCAAATGACATAAATAAGATCTTGTAATTTGATTTTGATATAAGTTTTTTATCTTGATAGATTGAAAACTAACACCAATGAGTTGACTGATGAACATTATCACATAATTTATTCAGAAAGTATAAGTGACAAAGATCGAATACTTTTAACATGCAACATGCAAGTGTAAAAAAACCAACAACATGATTTGTACATTTTCAGAATGGGCTTGTTCTATTTTAAAACAAAGAAAATAATCTGAAGTTGTCTTTATTTAAAATGTATCATGCCGTGATTTTACCAGTCTGGCCCACTTGGGAGTAGATTTTTCTCAATGTGGCCCCCGATCTACAATGAGTTTGACACCCCTGCTCTCGAGGGTCATGCCACTACTGGAGGTGCATTCGGTCCTTGTGCAATCAGAGCAGGAGCCTGGTTCGCAGTACTGTAAATCGAGTCTGTTCACTGTAAACGTTGGCTTCTGCCAAGGCTGCCCTTTGTCACCGGTTCTGTTCATCATTTTCATGACAGATTTTCTATGCGCAGCCAAGGCGTTGAGTGTGTCCAGTTTGGGAGTCTTAAGATCTTATCTCTGCTATTTGCAGATGACGTGGTCCTGATGACCTCATCTAGCTGTGACCTCCAATGTTTGCTGCTGTTATTCGCAGCTGAGTGTGAAGTCTCTGGGATGAGCCTGAGCACTTCCGAATTTGAGGCCGTGGCTCTCAGCCGAAAAAGGGTGTATTGCACCCTTTGGGTTGGTAGCGAGGTCTTGCCTCAGGTGAAGGAGTTCAAGTATCTCTATGATGCGTTCGTTGTACCGGACTATCGTGGGGAAGAGAGAGCTAGTGGGAAGGCAATGCTCATATTTTGATTATGTTAATTTCCAAGTACATCACATGTTTACTTACACAACACACCATGTCCAAGAAGGAGTAGAAAAGAAGCAGAGTTTATTTAATCCCAGCCCTTTATCCATGTCACATCAACGACTGACAGTTGTTTTTATTATTTAAACTTCATTTCTTAATCATTCAGAAGAATTAAGAGATTGTTGACCATGCGAGTTTAGGAGTTTTTCGGACGGGCTTCTGCTTAAAATTCAACAGGGCTTTTTTTTTTTTAATGGTTCACTGTCAGCCAAATTTGAGTGAGTCCAGTTGTCCTGGAAATGATATGAATACAATACAGATGGAATAAAGGGGAAATTAAGGTCAACAATTGTGCATTTCAGTCATCCATCATGGTGCTGAAGTAAAAGAAAACACAGATAATGAAAAATCAATGCCCCTTTAACTGTGGTAATCATTTTAAGTATGGCTCAACTTTTGCAGCGATGACAGGCTTGGTACAAGAAAACATGGTTTTAATGTTAAAAAAAAAAAAGCAAGGAAAACACAAACCAGAAACCAAGAAACAGCAAACAGGGACAGGAGTCAGGATCCAAGGAATAGCTCACAGCATTAAAGAAACAGGCATACAGCAAACAATACTCCAGCACTGACTAGAGGGCAAGGCAGGTATAAATAGCAGCTGACTGATTGACACCAGGTGTGGCCAGGTGCCAATCAGTCACAGCTGAGGGAGGCAAGCAGGAAACTGAACAAAAATAAGAGCGCTGACAGGAAATAAAACACAAACAAAGAGAAAAATAAAACACAACCAAAACTGTCAGTGACAAGTCTGACACAAAAAGAGTTTAGGGCTAACCCGTTTGAGCACAGAGGAGTCCGTGAGGGCACTCCCTGCCGGCTTGGTGGCAGAGCTGCGGCCTTTACCTAGGGTTGGGTATTCTTTACATTTTAACCAATACCAATACCAAATCAATACTTTTGAAGCGGTGCCCAAATACAACATATCAACTTTTGCTAAAATAAACCTATATGCCTATTTTTAAACACACTTTTGGGACATTCACATTGAACAGACTAGTACGGTAATTGAAATACTCTAATAACAAATAAAATGACAACTAAATAATACATGAAAAAATAATTAAATCCAAAATATAGTATCATAATCATTGCAGCAAAACCAGCAACAATATAGGGAATTGCCGTAAAATTTGCAAAAAAACCCCAACTTGCTTGTGCTGTAGTGTTTTGCCACCCCATATTGCAACATGTTTTAAATTTGTATTTATTTATCTAAAACAACTTTTATACTATTTGACTCCAACGTAAATTCAAATTTGACGCATGTTTTGGACTAAAACAAATTAATGGGAAAATAATTGTCAAATAGCTTTTGTTGTTAGCTCAAAAAATAACAAATCTAATATTATTCAAAACATTTATTGGCACACCTTACAGCCACAGCTCTCCTCAGGGATCAAACCCATGCATTAATGCTCTGCGCCACAGGTGAAGGTGATAATGACATTTTTCTATTATAGCAAGGAAAGGGCTAGGAATACGTTTGCAGTAAAATGTCATATAAAAGGTGCCCTGTCATTCATTAATTGACATTTTACATGCGTTTCTTCATGCAAAAAAGGGCCCCAAAATGATTGCGGGGCCCTACGCACAGCTTGTCGGGGGGATCGGCCCTGGTAATAAGAAAGTGCTGTTGTTGTTGGAACCTGATTATTGTTAGTGCTGTGTCACTATGTTGACTCTCATTGCTGATCAGGTCGACAAAGTTTAAAAAGAACATCCGACTATGTGTGCCTACTTCCAGTATAAGACAATACTGAGCCTGCACCAAAATGAGGCACCAGTACCATTATGGAACTGAGTTTCTGTACCCATTCTTACTTACAACTGGAAAATACTACCAATTAAAAATGCTGCAAGTTTGCAAGCTACCAGGGGCACCAGACTAGAGTGTATCCTAATTTAAGACATGAGTGAGATGCCCACAAGAAGGTTTACCATATTTTCCGGGCAATAAATCGTACTGATATATAAGCCAGACCCACCAAATTTTAGAAAAAATAACAACGCTAGCTTGATTACAATACAATAGCACGTACAAATACAGTATGCATGAAAACACTCCTACAGACATCACATATGGGCCAGTTACGAAAGTATGAATTGTTTTAGTTATATTGTAAAACTTACAAACTTTGCTTGAAATGATGAATGAAGAATATTTTCCAGCAAAAACGCAACAGATGGTTGTACTTTCGGTTCAAGGCACGGAACAGGAAGTACATTTTCAACCCGCAGTAACTGCAGTGAACAAACTTGTCCAAAAGCTGGCGCCATAGCACAAACAATAACACAACTTGTCAGAGTCTCTGTCTGTGCTCTTTCAAAGCTATTTGTTGAATACAAAACATTATGGCCGTTAGTGAAGAAAAAAAACTAAAATTAGTCGCACCGTTTTATGAGTCAAAGGGTTAATTGAAAATGTACTTTTTTTATTTATGTCTTGGGTAAACAATTGGCCGGGTGGCGGGGCTCTCCCTTAGAGATAGAGTGAGAAGCTCTGTCATCCGGGGGGAGCTCAAAGTAAAGCCGCTGCTCCTCCACATCGAGAGGAGCCAGATGAGGTGGTTCGGGCATCTGGTCAGGATGCCACCCGAACGCCTCCCTAGGGAGGTGTTTCGGGCACGTCCGACCGGTAGGCGGCCACGGGGAAGACCCAGGACACGTTGGGAAGACTATGTCTCCCGGCTGGCCTGGGAACGCCTCGGGATCCCCCGGGAGGAGCTGGACGAAGTGACTGGGGAGAGGGAAGTCTGGGCTTCCCTGCTTAGGCTGCTGCCCCCGCGAACCGACCTCGGATAAGCGGAAGAAGATGGATGGATGGATGGTAAACAATTGGCTGTAGAATTCAGTTGTTCTATAATACTGTCAAATATTACGTCTTGATTATTAAAGGCCTAATATCCCACAGGTAGCCTGGCTGACTTACGTTTTGTTCCCGTGAACTTGCAGCATTTCTTGTTTGGCTTTGTGTCATTTCTGTGTTTGGAGCGTAGGGATGTTTACGTAACGATGGCATCCAATCACATGCTAACAACATGCATGATGTGTTAATTGTATTCAGTCTAAATGGTCCATAGGTGTGAATGTTGTCTGTATACATGTGTCCTGTGATCAACTGGTTATAAGTGGGTGTCCCCCGCTGGGGTAGGCTCCTGCCTTCCCGTGACCCTTATGAGAAAATAGATGGATCTTTTTTCCCTTCACTTCGCAGGCCAGTGAATTGAGATGGGAAGGGGGGCTGACAGTTGCCCTTGTTGTGAGCTGGCACAACAAAGCGGGCGACAGAAGGAGGAAGCGGATGATGAATAATGGAAGAGTGACGCCCCGCGACCTCGCCATCTCCTTTTGTTTTTTGGCCTCTGATAAGAATTCCAACGTATATTCGCCGGCCGTGACAGGTAGTTTATCCCGGCGTGGCAGTGGGGGCCACTCACGTTGACAAGCGTCGCCGGGGGGTAGACGGGCACGTGCGTGTGTCTCCATGACCTCAGCTTGCCTCCAGAATGCAGCAATGAAGCTCGTGCAAGAAATAACACACACGCTAACAAAGAATGCTAATAATGCGTGTATGAAACATGCAATCAGCCTTACGATGTTCTCATGATAGCTGGCATGTGTCACTCCAAGTGACGCACACACACACACACAAACGCACACACACACCTGCTATCTGCTCTAATGCACTTCTACTGTCTTCATCCATTATTCCAACGCTCTTCCTTCACAACACTGCCGCTACATCATTGTCTCCCTCCCCTGCCCTCCATCTTTCATTTGCCCCCTTAGCTCTGAGATGTAAGAGGCAACCCCCCCCCCCCCCCCCCCCCCACCATCCACCCCATGACACCCAGCTGCATCTTCATCCATTCATCCATGACATGCATCCTATATTTCCAAAAGAAATCATCTTCGACCCTCACCACATGTAATCCTTCTCTTGCGTGAGTAACATTGGAAAACGGCCCTCATGCAGAGCTTGTCTGGTCCCACCCCTGCCGCTTAAACTTAGACAAACTTTATTGATCCATAAGGGAAATTCAAGTCCAAAAAGACTTTTTGGGCTGATGATCACTCGAGCAAAAAATGTGTGGTTGTGAAGTTTTAACATGTTCCCCAAAAAATAAAATTGATTAATTGGCGGATGTTTGTTCTTTATTTGGTGCAGGCAGGATTAGATGAAGTCTATTTTATTTTATTTCTTTTCCTAAGAGAACTCTCCTGAAGGAATCAATAAAGTACTATCTATCCATCTATCTATTAAAATGTGTTGTTGAAATGTGTGCAATATATGTTACTTATTGCTCATATTTTGTTGTTTTGTTGTTTTACTTTGTAGCTGTATGTAGAAATGTCAACTTATGCCATTTCCACTGAAGTGGCACTGGTTGCAAAAGCTCTGTCCTCTTTTAATGTATTTTATGTCTTTTGTTCTTTAATGTTTTCCTACAGTTTTCATGTGTCATGTGTTTTACTTTATTTTATCTGCACTGCAACCCCATTGTAGGATGAATCTATCTTATTCTAGGCCTTGTTAACACTGTGCAGCAAATCTGATTATTTTGCCCTTCGAGTGACAGAGATCGGATTTTTTTGGCCAATCTAAACGCTTCAAAGTGCTTCAAACCTGATCTTTTCGCGTCAGAGTCAGACCACATCTGGAGGTAGTCCAAATTTGATTGGAATCTGATCTTTTCAAATGTGACTGCAGTCTAAACGCAATGCAACCTGAATGCGACCCGTTTGTGACTTTTTTGTCAGCTTTGGGTGAGCTGCGTCACTTGTGTGCAGCACCCCCAGCGGAAGTGGATACTACATCACAACATCCGGTTTCGGTTTCTTTTTTAAGACATCGCTTGTCAATACTGCACAAATAATAGGCTTTATGTAATATATGAATATATATTTTGAATCCGAAGAAATAGCGATCATTGAAAGACCGGAATTGACGCTGTGGTGCATTTGTTTACATGTGAGTGGAAAAAAAAAAAGCTCCCGTAGATCCACGCTGATGTCCGTGTCTCCTCTACTTAACAGCCATGACAAGATTACAACCCTCCCAAATATATTACACCATATGCATCCATTCATACATTTGATTACTTTAATTTATTTTCACGTAAAGAAACACAATTTTTTAAGGTCTGGCGACCATATTTACGGTGGTGACTTTTATTTTATTTTGTAGTCGTAGCGACTTCCTCCCGGTCAACTACCTTCTGGTCAACTTTAGCGTGTGACATCGAGGCCACATTAGGGCCACGTGCGCATTTACACTGGAGTCTGATAAAAATCCCATTTTACTTGAAGTGTACACAGTCAGATGGAAAAGATTAGATAAAAAAATAGTTTTGATTTGGGCCACTTTTGCCTGCAGTGTAAACATGGTCCTAATGACCCCAACACAGAAGTGCACACTTCCATCAAAGCTGACTTGTTAACAAAATGATATACATATTTATTTTTTGCATATTTTTGGTACATCAGCATGAGGAAATGAATTGTGCATTCAACTACTTCTTGTTAAACAAGACAAAAATATATGTTGTCTGTAAGGTATTTTACGAGAAAATGGTTAGAACCACGGTGTCTGATATTTTTATCCTAAGTTTTGTACTGTGTGTTTATCTTTTTACAATTATTTCTGTCACACGATTTAAATGTATTTTCAATTGATCTATTATTCAATGCAGGGGTGTCAAACTAATTTTAGATCGGGGGCTACATGGAAAAAAATCTACTCCCAAGTGGGCCAGACTGGTAAAATCACGGCACGATAACTTAAAAATAAAGACAACTTCAGATTGTTTTCTTTGTTTAAAAATAGAACAAGCACATTCTGGAAATCATGTTTTTTTTTTTTTTACACTTACATGTTGCGGTTAATAGTATTCTATCTTTGTTGTTATTTATATTTTATGAATAAAATATGTGATAATGTTCATCAGTCAACTCATTGGTGTTAATTTTAATCTATCAAAAATATATATTATAAATTATATCAAAATCAAATTTCAGTATGCTATTTATGTAGTTTGATCATTTTCTTCGACTGATGTACTAACATCATGTGGTTTATTTTGTACATATGTAGCATCATCTACAAAGATACACAGAATTGCTATTGCGACATCCAGTGGACACATTTAGAACAGCAGTTTATTTCATTTAGAAATGTGTTTATACTTAAACTCATTCCGTGGACCGGATTAAACCTGTTCGCGGGCCTTATCCGGCCCTCGGGCCGTATGTTTGATGCTTCAAACAGGAAGTGAATAACGTGTTTGTCAGAGACATCAAGGACACACATTGAAGTCTACATCATAAACAAACATAAAATACACAACAATACAAATATCAGAATCAGAAAATCATTTAGTAATCCCCGAGGGGAAATTAACATTTTCAGCACAATCCCATTCGAGATCAGACAAACATTACAGGGAGACAGAAGAGGATCGCTGACGGGTCTCCCAACTTCCGGCGCCCAATACAAAACAGGTGAGATACAGGTAAACCAAAGATTAGGTAACATACTTGATCAACTCTGGCCAATCACCACAAGGCACACTTTCTACCTAAACTGTGGCGGTAAGTGAAGGAAGCAAACATAGTACCTGCCATTCAAAAATGTATTAAAAAGTGTATCCACTAGAAAACTTCAACATCACACCTCTGATGAAGCACTTGATTTAAAAAAAAAAAAAAGTCTTCTAAAATATTAAGCAGCCTTTTGCTGGTGGGAGAAGTTCAACAGTTTCCTCCCCACAAGGTGTGGCGATGCATTACAGCCTAAGTTGCTCTTTGCCTGCCCTTTCTCTGATGCACCCCATGAATGTTGGATGTGGCGCTTCTTAGACTGCTGATGCCCCCACCCACATCACACACGCGCACACACACACACACACACACACACACACACACGCCTATTTGTGTGGCTTGCATGATTTCGAGCCTACTTAGTAGCTCCCCTCTCCATATCCCGTGTGGGTTTTAAGGGAGGATCGGCGGTGGCAGGGAGGACATGTTGAGGCTTATGCCGCTAAAACAAAGAGCTGTCCTAATAAGCGCCACAGGGGGCGAGAGATCAAGCAGGAAGTCGCAGTGGGATGACAGGAAGCTTTTCTGGAGTCTCCTCTAACAGGCAAGTTAGAATAAAAGACTGTCTCGGCGCTGTAAACCCACCAGCCATTTTATTAGGTACAACAGCGTCCGCTGCATATAGTTAGGGTTTATAGAACATTTAATGCAGTCGTGCGATACAATTAGAATATGACATTTGTGGCGCCTCCTAGAGGTTGTCGTAATGCTTTGTAATACATGCAAGCATACATTCAACACGTACACTATATTGCCAAAAGTATTTGGCCACACATCCAAATGATGAGAATCAGGTGTCCTAATCACTTGGCCCGGTGTATAAAATCAAGCACTTAGACATAGTGACTGTTTCTACAAACATTTGTGAAAGGATGGGTCGCTCTCAGTGATTTCCAGCGTGGAAATGTCATAGGATGCCACCTGTGTAACAAATCCAGTCGTGAAATTTCCTCGCTCCTACATATTTCAAAGTCAACTTTATTATAAGAAAAGTGAAGAGTTTGGGAACAACAGCAATTCAGCCACCAAGTGGTAGGTTACGTAAACTGACAGAGAGGGGTCAGCGGATGCTGAAGCGCATAGTGCAAATACTTTCTGCACAATCAGTTGCTACAGAGCTCCAAACTTCATGTGACCTTCCAATTAGCCCACGTACAGTACGAAGATAGCTTCATGGAATGGGTTTCCATGGCCAAGCAGCTGCATCTAAGCCATACATCACCAAGTCCAATGCAAAGCGTCGGATGCAGTGGTGTAAAGCACGTCGCCACTGGACTCTAGAGCAGGGGAGATGTGTTCTCTGGACTGATGAGTCACGCTTTTCCATCTGGCAATCTGATGGACAAGTCTGGGTTGGGAGGTTGCCAGGAGAACGGTACATTTCGGATTGCATTGTGCCGAGTGTGAAATTTTGTGGAGGAGGAATTATGTGTGGGGTTGTTTTTCAGGAGTTGGGCTTGGCCCTTTAGTTTCAATAAAATGAACTTTGAATGCTCCAGTGTACCAAAACATTTTGGACAATTCCATGGGATGGCACTTCAAGTTCATATGTGAGTAAAGCCAGGTGGCCAAATACTTTTGGCAATATAGTGTATCTTCAATGCTTTATCATTATTTTTATGTTTTATCATCTGGGGCGGTGTGGCTCGATTGGTAGAGCGGCCGTACCAGTAACTCGAGGGTTCCAGGTTCCGCCATCTTAGCCACTGCCGTTGTGTCCTGGGGCAAGACCACTCTACTCACCTGCTCCCAGTGCCACCCACACTGGTTTAAAAGTAGCTAAAAATTTAGATAATGGGTTTCACCAGGGGTGTGCCGTCAGGGCCAGCAAGGCCTTCTCTGCCCGAGGCCTTCAGAATCAACAATGCGGGGGTCCGTGCACTGTAAGTGAATCGACACAAATATTTGACAGACAGTTGCGATAGCCAACCAGATCACGAGTTGTCAGTAAGGCCTTCTAGTTGGCCTAAGGCAGATATATATTGTGATGTTATGAGCTAGGTAACATAAGAACTCCATTACCCAGCATGCCACAGTAGTGAAGAGCATGCGCAGTAGCCGCGTTTAGGTTGTTGAATGTAGTCATTGCAGCGGGATGTTTTTGATGAGCACGCTGTGGAGTAAACTTTAAGAACTCAGTCAACACGCCTCGTCTGCATCTTTGATGATTAGACAAGACAACACATGTATTTGCAAGGCCATTTTCAAGGAGGATATTTAAAGAGAAACTTCATCTTGTGAGATGTCAGCCAACCCCGGAAGCTCGAATGGGTTCTACAGATTGTGAGTTGAGTTTTTTATTTCTTTATTTTTTTACATTTGATATGTTTTTTGTCATTTTAATTTTGACAGTACCACATAAGATATGTTTTAATTGCTGATGCGGGTTTATTGAGAGTTGGAGTTGAGGGGACTCGGCAGACGCTTTCACTTACGTCTTGAGGCAGGGTGCCTTTAAGCTTGCACCACCTCTTTAGCGCGCCGCGTTCCGACCTTTCGAGGCCTGTTGGTGGTTGTGGATTTCCATTCCGTTTCTTTTTTTCGATTTTGTGTACATTTTGTTGTGTCTTAATTAAGGGGGTGAGTCCATAAAGCGCTGAATGGCAGACTGAATGATTGTGTTTGATTTAATGTGAAATATTGTTTGTGACAAATTTATTGGCGGCATGGGAAGCTTGTGCACCCGACAAAATTAATAAATTAGCCGCGATCCCGAGAGGGACAAACGGTAGAAAATAGATGGCTCGATAGCTGCAGCATGGTAAAAGGCGCAGGTTTCAAAGTTTTGGAAAAAAGTCGAGGATTATTGACCAAAAACTACGGTACATGAATAGGAAGTAGAATAAACAGTGCCATGTTTTTTCTCACTTTTGTGTTGGTCGTGACCCCAGGGTGCAGAGACGGCAGGCTTAGAGAAGGTAAAAATGTGCTGTACTTTCCGAGCTATAAAGCACATAAAGCGGTATTCAGGGCTGCACCCACCAAATTTTAGAATAAAAAAATATTTTTACATATATTAGCCGCACCGGACTACAAGCCGCATATATATACCAGTAGTAAAGATTTTCTAAATGTTTATTTACATACCATAATTGTTTCCAAATAGAGCCTGTCACACAGCAGTAAAACGGCTGATCAAAAAAACAGAAGTCAACGTCATGGACCCACTAGCTGCGGAAGCTAGCTCTCAATTAGCTAAAAAGACTCAATAACTCCACGGTGACGTCTTGGCAAATTTCACAAATATGAAACAATACAAAATGAATGCCATTGTAAGTTAATCATACAAACACAGACACTTGTAAACTTGTTAGCACATTCCCTAATGCTAACAACGCTAGCTTGATTACATTAAGATAGCACCCACACATTTGCATGAGAACAGTCCTACAGACATCACACATGGGATGGTTTAGTAAGTATGAATAGTTTCAGTTATATTGTAAAACTTAAAAATGTTGCTTGGAATGATGAATGAAGCATCCTTTCGAGCAGAAACTAATAATGAATATACTTCCAGTTCAAGGCATGAAACAGGAAGTACATTTTCAACCTGCAGCACCTGCAGTGAGTGAACTAGTCCAAAAGATGGCGCAATAGCACAAACAGAGACACACCTTTTCAGTGTCTCTGTCGATGTAATATGAAAACTTGGTAACACTTTAGTATGGGGAACATATTCTAAGTAACAAAGACTTAATTTAGAGTTATTTGGACACTAGGGGAACATACAGGTTAGGGTTAGGGTTACTAATAAGCAATAATTCTGAGGTTATTGAGGGAAGACTCTTAGTTAATGGCTTAATGGTTGTACAATAAGGCCATGCAGAATAAGGCATTAATAAGTACTTAATAATGACTAATTAAGAGCAAATATCTTACTAATTTGCATGTTTATAAGCAACTAATTAATGGTGAATATGTCCCGATACTAAAGTGTTACGGAAAACTTTTTGTTGAATACAAAACATTATGGCCATTAGTGCAGGAAAAAGCCATAAATTAGCTGCACCGTTTTGTAAGCCACATAGTCCAAAGCGTTGAGCGATTTATAGTCTGAAAAATACTGTATTTAATGACAAAACAAAAATTGTGCAGCAGGGAAGAGCACAGGAAGCATAGGGATATGGACTATGCAGCATGGAGGTACACAACTCAAAGCAAAACTGATCCTATTTTCCCCCAAGGGAGAGGTGTGTCTTAATTTCCAATCATGGACAGGTAAGGGAACCAGGGCTCAGACTAAAGTGGTGGCAAATGGAGGAAGAGAGGAAGTGGAAACAAAAAAAAGACCACTGGATAGGAAATTGAAAACAAAATATATGAAACTAATAATAACTGTCATGTGAGATCATAATACAACAGATGCTAAACCAAACCTCTCATAAGTAAAAGTACATTTCCTGAAAACATTAAATGTAAGAGCAGAGGTAAGTCTCGAATTGATGAATGAAAATTGAATGATTTGGAATAACTTTATTTTCTACCACATATTTTTCAATAACATAGACCCCGAAAGGGACAAGCGGTAGAAAATGGATGGATGGATAGTCGCAAGTCAACTTGTTCAACCCCCATTGTAGATTACATGCATTTTCAAAGGAGATAATAGTGACTTTAAAATTAGATGATTTTGTTTTGTTGGTGTTTTGCAAATTACTCCAAAAAAAGAATAATTGTGAGGGCAATTGTTGAAACAAGCCTAGTCAACAACAACAAGATCCATCTAGTATCATTCAATAAAAGCAATGTGAGGCTCTAAAAGCCCTGCAGACCTTTCACACTAAACTCTCGATGATTTCCGCCAAGAGCTACTTGACCTCGACTTTAACAAGCTTAATCGAATCAATGATGACACCGCCCGCCCAAATCTCAAACCTCTGGCTCCTTGGGGCCGAACCAAACGATTCTTCAGCTACAAACATCTCTTTCAACTGCGCCCTTCGTGTCCTGCGTGGGAGGTGCCGAAAAAGAGGCCATTCCACTCCATTTCAGCCGACACTTTTTCAAAAAAGGACATTTCTCTCGCTCTTCTTTTTCCGCGCCTAGCGTCGGCTTCAAAGCATTTCTCCCTTTGTGTCTTCTTGTCGAGAGGGCTTTTAGCTCGCTTCGATGGCCGGCAAACGTGCCTCGCGCGGTGCAACCCAAACAAGAAAGGGCGCTCCATAGACCCACGCGGAGGTGTCACATTTGTGTTAAGAGCACCCTCGACGCTGCTCTGCACTCTCGTAAATATTTGACAACCTTTTGACCTCATTAGTCATGATGGAGAGTACACTCGTATGTCTTAGTCACTCACTGGACGTACAACATTGTGTGTGTGTGTGTGTGTGTGTTGGATCAGAGTCACAACGTTGCTTCAGCCCCTGACCTCTAGGCAGGCCTTGTTACGACCGCCTCTCACTAGCTTCAACAAAGGCCTTTTGCCAGAGGAGAAGTCAATATGGAGGACTCAGAAAAAAAAAGTCTAAGGAGTTATTTATAGGTCCACTCTGTCCCTGGGCTCCTATTGACCCCACAAGTCGTGCTTCCTCGCAGCTGAATGTCACCTCCATCTGGGTCAGGCAAGCCGAGGTGAAGCAGCTAACTGATAACATTTGTAAAAAATATGGCTATGCAAATGTACCTGCCCTTCAAATACAGTGGAACCTTGATTTACCAACTTAAATAGGTCTTGAACCGAAAAGTTTGTATATTGAAGCAGAGTTCCCCATAGGAAGCAATGTAAACATGAATAATTGGTTCTAGCCTCGACAAAAGTCCATATTCTCCCTACTTTGAAGACACTATAATGTGTGTATAAACAGTCGTGGTCAAACGTTTACATACACTTGTAAAGAACATAATGTCATGGCTGTTTTGAGTTTCCAATAATTTGTACAACTCTTATTTTTTTTGTGATAGAGGGATTGGAGCACATACTTGTTGGTCACAAAAAACTTTCATGAAGTTTGGTTCTTTTATGAATTTATTATGGGTCTCCTGAAAATGTGACGAAATCTGCTGGGTCAAAAGTATACATACAGTAATGTTAATATTTGCTTACATGTCCCTTGGCAAGTTTCACTGTAATAAGGCGCTTTTGGTAGCCATCCACAAGCTTCTGGCAAGCTTCTGGTTGAATTTTTGACCACTCCTCTTGACAAAATTGGTGTAGTTCAGCTAGTTTTCAGCTCAGTTGGTTTTCTGACATGGACTTGTTTCTTCAGCATTGTCCACACGTTTAAGTCAGGACTTTGGGAAGACCATTCTAAAACCTTAATTCTAGCCTGATTTAGCCATTCATTTACCACCTTTGACATGTGTTTGGGGTCATTGTCCTGTTGGAACACCCAACTGCGCCCAAGACCCAACCTCCGGGCTGATGATTTTAGGTTGTCCTGAAGAATTTGGAGGTAATCTTCCTTTTTCATTGTCCCATTTACTCTCTGTAAAGCACCAGTTCCATTGGCAGCAAAACAGGCCTAGAGCATAATACTACCACCACCATGCTTGATGGTAGGTATGGTGTTCCTGGGATTAAAGGCCTCAGATTTTCGCCTCCAAACATATTACTGGGTATTGTGGCCAAACAGCTTAATTTTTGTTTCATCTGGCCACAGAATTTTCCTCCAGAAGGTCTTATCTTTGTCCATGTGATGTCAGAAGCTTGTGGATGGCTACCAAAAGCGCCTTATTGCAGTGAAACTTGCCAAGGGACATGTAACCAAATATTAACATTGCTGTATGTATACTTTTGACCCAGCAGATTTGGTCACATTTTCAGTAGACCCATAATAAATTCATAAAAGAACCAAACTTCATGAATGTTTTTTGTGACCAACAAGTATGTGCTCCAATCACTCTATCACAAAAAAATAAGAGTTGTAGAAATGATTGGAAACTCAAGACAGCCATGACATTATGTTCTTTACAAGTGTATGTAAACTTTTGACCACGACTGTATATACATACTCATATAGTTAACTCATTATTTTTGACAGCCCTAATGTCACACACATTTCTTTTGTCACCTATAACACGACGCTAACCTGGATGTTCTGTTCAGCTAGCTTAGCATACGTATATTGACGTACATTGATTTGCTTTCAGCATCATTAATGTACAAAATGTATCGACGTGGCCCCCACATCCTTCGATTTTACTGAATGTGGCCCTGTGACACATACCCTCAAGTCTCAGTTAGCAACTGGAGTGGCCACTTCAAAATCTGGCTGAAAACAGAATATTCTTCTATAAATAAGTTTCAAAGAGTCCGTCCACTTCCCACAGCTTAGCGTATCAAAATGAAGCTTGTGAAAATAACAACAAAATTCAAACTAGTTTAAACACTACGGCTGAGTGAAAACACTGCAGGATAGTTCCATTAATCAGCGATCTTCAGAACACAGATGCCAAACAAAAGCTACTGAAAGTGGAACGTTCCTATCTGCCTTCTTTCTCTCTGATGTCAAGTATGTTGGAATAGTAAATAGAAAAGTAGAAATATATCAAATAATGCATAGCCGCATACTGTAATGGCCGCGGAAATTTTGAATACAAAGTTTTAGAAACGCTGCAAATGTGTTCAACCAATCAGTGTTCGACAGCAGAGCCCGCCCCTCAAAAGTTTCTCAGGAACTTTTAAAACTCCAACTAATCAACTGCAGTAGGAACTAAGATAGTTCCTGTGCCCACTTTATTTACTCTGGCAGTTTTTGGCCCAAACGCAGGAGGTTATTTAATTTACAAGGGTAAATTGTAAAATTCCAGTAAACATTCCTAGAGACGATCTTCATTCTGTTGGTTTTATTCCTTGTAACCCAAGAAGAATCACGACGCAGGAGAATTTAGGGTCAATTTCTACAAACATGGGTTTTACATGCAAACAAAGAGGGTTGAAGCTTTGCTTTCTTTATCTAATCTTCATTTTTTTTTTCTTGTAACAAGAGGACACAAATCAGGAGTAACCTTTTATTAAAATAATTTTGCAGCAAGTGATCGGCATTAAAAAGAAGATTGGAGCATGGTTTTCTCTGTAAGATAAGCCAAATATTTTAATCAGGCTTTATACTAATCATTTCAAACTCTTGGAATTTTAATTTCTATTCTCTTATCTTATACTTTGTTTATTGCTATCAATACTATTATTATTATCACTACCATATTTACAAATAATTGTTTTTATATATGTGAATTAGTGAATTATATTTATATTGCGCTTTTCCTCCCGTGACTCAAAGCGCTTACATAGTGAAACCCAATATGTAAGTTACATTTAAACCAGTGTGGGTGGCACTGGGAGCAAGTGGGTAAAGTGTCTTGCCCAAGGACACAACGGCAGTGACTAGGATGGCAGAAGCTGGGATTGAACCTGGAACTCTGACAGCCAAAGACCTGGAGATGGCAAAAAAGACACGCAAAAGACACTGGTTTGCACCCAGCCTTTGTTTTTTTTAAACCCTCTGCGAGGAATATGAGTCAATCTTCATCTAAAGGGGAATATTCAACATCCCAACAGTCTGCATCCCAGAAGATGAATTAAACTCAGTGTTGGTAATAACAGTGTTAAGAGTATAAACGGTGTTACAAATGTTTTTCAGTAACGAGTAATCTAGTTAATTACTGTTACAACGCCTTTGCCGTTACCACAGTTTGGTTGAATGAAGCGCAAGGTGTCTGGTTTCGACCACACATCAGCGGTTGATGATTGGCTGGTTGGGCGGAACCTTGGGGTTGTGTTTGATCAGTCAATGTCTTTGGAGGGTCACTGTCGTCCACTGACTAAAACTATTTTCATCACCTGGCATCACCGGCTGTCTGACTTTTGACCGGTGCACCCAGGACAGTCCACATTACCCCCATTCAATCCAGTCTTCATTGGCTCCCAGTCAAATGGCGCATTGAGTTTAAGATTTTAGTCCTGACTTTCCGTGCGTTGCATGTTGGGCCTCTCACTATATCACTGATTTGTTGTGCCCCTGCACTTCAGGGCTCAGCCTTCGGTCTTCAAGCCAGGGTCTCCTAAAGACCCAAAATACTAATTTTAAACCTGTGGCAACCTGGCATTTCAGGCTGTAGCCCCCAGACTCTGGAATGACTTGCACTCGTCCCTCCCTGAGCTTAACTGTATTGACTCTTTTAAAGAAAACATTTGAAGACTTCGCTTTTTAGTAAAAAAGTTAATGAACCCTTTAACTATCTTTTTTACATCCACTTTATCCTTTTTATTCTTTTTATGATGTTGCCCCTGTTGTTTCAATTTAATTGATGTTTTAATTCTCCTATGTTTTGTACAGCACTTTGTGATTTCTATCGGTAAAAAGCACTTTATAAATAATTTATTAATAAAATGTACTTACTTACTAAAGTTTTTCAGGCTGTATTTTGGTATACAGGTGCAGAGAATTGCACCAATTAAAGGCCAAATGTTCCTTTGTGTCTTTTTACCTACGTTTACATTTTTGGTACCGTATTGAGTTTTGTACTTTTAATATTAAATGGTGTTACTTTACGAAATAATTATTTTATATTTGTATGCATATTGTATGACCCATTGCAATCTACTGAGCTCAGATAGATGCTAAATGTTGTAAAATACTGCATATAGTTTTATTCTTCAATTAGTTAATATAAACATCTTTGACTTTAAGATGTTATCGAACGTAATAGTGAATAAAATGCAAAACTATATGCTGCCGCTAGGCGATATCAAAGGCAAATATGGCGTTAGCTTTCACTGTTATGCTGATACATGCCCCTAAAGGTGACCAACACGGCAGATTGTAGTCATCTGGAGGCGTGTCTCAATGAAATCAAACAATGGATGTCCGCTAACTTTTTGTATTTTAACGCTAAGAAAATGGAAATGTTGATTATCTGTCCTGCTAGACACCGGCACTTATTTAATAATACTACCTTAACATTTGACAACAAAACAATCATACAAAATGACTCGGTAAAGAATATCTGCATTATTTTTGACCCAACTCTCTCGTTTGAGTCACATATTAAGAGTGTTACTAAAACGGCCTTCTTTAATCTCCGTAATATCGCTAAAATGTTTCTCGTTTTGTCCACCAGTGATGCCGAGATCATTATTCATTCGTTCATTACGTCTCATCTCGATTATTGTAACATATTTTCGGGCCTCCCTATGTCTAGCATTAAAAGATTACAGTTGGTACAAAATGCGGCTGCTAGACTTTTGACAAGAACAAGAAAGTTTGATCAATCATATTACGCCTCTACTGGCTCACCTGCACTGGCTTCCTCTGCACTTAAGATGTGACTTTAAGGTTTTACTATTTACGCATAAAATACTAAACGGTCAAGCTCCATCCTATCTTGCTGATTGTATTGCATCATATGTCCCGGCCAGAAATCTGCGTTCTAAGGACCCAGGCTTTTTAGTGATTCCCAGAGCCCAAACAAAGTCTGCGGGCTCTAAAGCGTTTTCTACTGGTAACAGAGATGCTACCTCAGTAGAAGCATCTTAAAACTCATTTGTACATGCTAGCCTTTAAATAGACTCCTTTTTAGACTAGTTAATCTGCCGTTTCTCTTTTCTGCTCTACCCCGCGTGCGGTAGAGCACAGATCAGTTTCTAAGGAGGAACTGCTGGCTGTATCACCCGGGGTGGACCACTCCTCTATGCATCAGTTGGTGACGTCTCTGCGCTGCCGACTTGTCTACATGCAAGAGGACCCTCCTGCTGATGTCCCTATGAACTGGACTCTCACATCATAAACCGTACCCACTCAGCATCCATTGCACTGGTCATCATGTCAAAGGATTTATATAAATCTGGGCTACTATTTGGCAGCACGGTGGAAGAGGGGTTAGTGCATCTGCCTCACCATACGAGGGTCCGGGGTTCGATCCTGCGCTCGGGATCTTTCTGTGTGGAGTTTGCATGTTCTCCCCGTGACTGCGTGGGTTCCCTCCGAGTACTCCGGCTTCCTCCCACCTCCAAAGACATGCACCTGGGGATAGGTTGATTAACAACACTAAATTGGCCCTAGTGTGTGAATGTGAGTGTGAATGTTGTGTGTCTATCTGTGTTGGCCCTGTGATGAGGTGGCGACTTGTCCAGGGTGTACGCCGCCTTCCGCCCGAATGCAGCTGAGATAGGCTCCAGCGACCCCAAAAGGGACAAGCGGTAGAAAATGGATGGATGGATGGGCTACTATTTTGAGGTCTATGATTTCTGTACTAATTATCTGATGAAACAGACTGAAGTGTTCGTTCAACCATCCAAAGATTGGGTAGCAGAAACCCCCGGAAACTGCTGCTGTTCCTAAAAGTGGCGTCTGCTGTGTGTCAAAGTGTCTATCGGGGACAACAAGAAGACATGCACTTGTAGATTGCTGACTCCCCCTTACCACCCACCCGGCGAGCCCTAACAATGTTAACGTCAAAAACATGTTCTTCAGGGCACGGTGATTGGAGTAACATGGCAGGAAAAACAAAAAGAAGAGATGTTTGTTGGAGCAGAACCAAGGGCTAAGTGGATTCCATCGGTTCATGACGAGGTTACAGTGTACATCTAAAGTGGACATGGTGGCAGGCTGCAATGAGTGCAGACAGCCTTGGGGACGCAGTCTTATGACACCAGCTCTCTCTCTCTGGTTCTGCTGCGCTCTCCAACACATCCTCTCAACTGTGCATCATCAAATGTGTGCAGAACAAAGTTTAGAGGCAGGGCAGCCTCTTATGAATAAATTAGATTGAAGATGAGCAGTCACACTAAAATGCCACATCACAGTCACTACAATTGATGCAAGCTACAGTTGACACCACAGACAACATAGTATTATTATTATTATTATTATTATTATTATTATGTGGAATGTTTCACCTGCAAAATGACTAAAAACGTGATCATATGCATGCCGTGCCAATAGGCACTTCATATAGATAAAAACGGTGTAATATAATGGTACACCATCTGATAACGAATATGTGAAAATCAGGGGTGTGAGGATAGACTCATCTCACGAGACAAGACCATACACAAAAACGAGACGAGATTTTAACAATCTTTAGCAATGTATAGCTGGGACAATTCCAAGGGACCCTGGCTGACAGGGTTTTTCCCTCCATCGTTTTAAGAAACAAACTGTGATCAAATATATGACTAGAAATGAGACCTTTGTATTTAGCTGGGTCACAGACCCCAAGCAGACAATAGCATGGAGTCAGTGATGGGTAGTAAAAAGCTAGATGTAGCGAAGCTGGGTAGCTTAACTACATTTCCCAGTAGCTTGGCGGTAACTTCACTACTTTTTGAATGAGTAGCAATTCTTGTAGCTTAGCTATTTTTAGACCCAAGTAGCTAGGTAGCTTTCGTCAAATCTACAAGCGACAAAGAAAGAAATTGGACAGCGAATCCAGGCCAAAAAAATACAAAGAAATACAATGACCTGGATGAATGAGAATCAATCAATAAATCAAAGTTTATTTATATAGCCCTAAATCACAAGTGTCTCAAAGGGCTGCACTCAGATCCCATATCAGGGCAAGACAAAATTCAACCCAATGGGATACAATGAGAAACCTTGGAGGGGACCTCCGTTCATACAAAACGAAGAAAATCCATGATGATTGGTTGGTGTTTGTATGATAAGCTAAGGTTAGGGCAAAACATTTTAAACTGGCCAGTCAAAGGCAAGATAAGGTGGGTCATATAAACTGGGAAGCAAAATCATAACAGGCACACACTCATGTCACATGACGACGAGGGAGTCGAAGACAGAGGGACGCTTCATGCTGACGACTTAAAGAAAACAGAAACATAGAATTCTCTCCCGCAGATTAAATTTTTCCTTTAGTGATGAAGACGACACCCAGGAAACGTACAATAATGCACGTCTTTGGCCATTTTTAGACAAATGTATGCGTTTAGAGAAAACAATGCCCAAAACCTTAGTTTTTAGTTGTGCACTCTGTAAATCAAACTGATAACTGCTCTCTTCATCTAAGACGGGCAACATACATTTAGGAACACACATTAAGATGAGAAGAGTTCATGAAAAGTTTTACTGCACATAACCATTATCAACTGTTTTTTGTTAAAATATATATACATTCAAGCCATTGAAATACGTAATATAGTTCAAGGCTTACGGTAATTTGAAAACAGCACTGCACATCACAATGGTCACGGTTTCAATGTTCAAGGTCTAAAAAAATATTTGGAACTGTCCGGCGGGCCTTTTTTTGTCCCGGTCTGAGCTAAACGGACTAAATAACTCCGCTGTGAAGTTTTGGTGAATTTACCAAACTGGAACATTACAAAAACAATACCATTGTCAGTTATTAGTACTAACACAGACCCTCATAAACGTGTTAGCATATTCACTCATGCTAATGTTGCTAGCTTGATTACATTATGGTAGCACATAAAAATATGCATGAAAACACTGTTACAGACATCACACATGGGACGGTTTAGTAAGTGTAAATTGTTTTAGATGTATTGTAAAACTTACAAACGTTGCTTGGAGTGATGAATGAAGAATCCATACAAGTAGAATGACTATGGACGACTAGAAGACAGAAGGGCACTTGTACTTTCGGTCAAAAGCACTAAACAGAAGGAAATACTATAGATGTTCAACCCGCAGCACCTACAGTGAGCGGACTCATTCAAATGGCCATAGCACAAACAATAACACAGCTTTTCAGTGCTGGTGAAAAACATTTGTTGAATTCAAAACACTACAGCCGTTAGCAAGGAAAAATAAAAATTTGTCTGCACCATTTTGTAAGTCGCAGCGTGCAAAGCGTAGGAAAAAGGTTAAGGCTTATAGTCCAGAACACGGTAAATAAATTTGTATACATACATGTACCGTTACACCCCGAATATATATATTATCTACACGGAATCACAGTCTCCATGCTAACAAACAGTTAAAATAACTTTGCAAAAACAGCTCCTTATACTTAAATGTATTTATAGCTGTTGCTATGGGCTTCTTGTCCCCTTGTGAGATTCTGGTTTGGCCTGCTGGACATACCGCCCAAAGTGACTGACATTAGCATCAGAAATCAGCCAAGCGCTACTCGACTTCCTGGCACTCCTCTCAGCCTCATCTGGCCTCGCGACACCAAGCAGCAGCACACTGTTTTTAGGGTTAGCCAGAGCAGACGTCCAGCTGGGCTTTGGTTTGGCCTTTGACTTCTTGCAAATCCGCTCTCTGGGAGACTTAAGGGACACTGCGAGTCACGGTCATCCCGGTTCGCGTCAAGGCCGCGGATTTGATTCCTCATTGAGGGCCATTAAAACCGAGCCGAAACGTACAGAAGGATGCAGGCGAGCTTGAGGATCCTCTTTACAAAAGACGCAAAACCAAAAAATTACATCTTTACGCAGATAAACTTGTAGTTTTACATGGATACATTTCAGTTTTTTAATTGCAGTATGTCAAATTTCTCACACAACGCAGCAGTCTGAGCCCAGCAGCAGCTGTGTCTCTTGAGAAAACGGTTTTAATTAGTGGATGATATTTGTTTTTTTTCCCCATTGCGCTGCTGATGATCCAACTAAAGTCCACTCCATGTGTTGTTTTTCTCATTGGGAACAGACACACAGAAGAGAAACTAATGATAATATGCTGTTTATGTGCCAAAATATTCAGTATTATTATTTTACTTTATTTTCCTATTCATATTATTGCACTTGTAGAGTAAAACTTTCCTCTCTTAAAAAATACCTTAACTTATTATCTCATATGCATTAGAATCCGCTTAAATTGCTCATGTCGACATGACCAACTCATCAAGTTCTGGTTTACCGTGTTCATATTACTCAAATGTGCTTGCTTAAGTTGACCGCTTTTGTCGAAATAACATTTCAATGAAATGTCAACATGTGTTGGACTATTGTTGCCTCCATTGCTAACTAATGTCTAGTTACGCAGGATTAAAACGTGCACAGTGACTTTCTGTTTGGTGCAAAGTAAGCTACAAAATAAAGGCAGTATTAACCTAAATTCTACCAAAACTACAAACAAATTGCTTCCCTTTTCTAAAATGTTTACAGCGAGAAGAACAATTTGTGCAAAAGTTTCATTATCATTGTAGTCAAGACCACTGTTGTCATAACACATTATCAGATTACATTTGTAGCGTAAGGCATTACTGTTGATAGCGGCAATCATCACAATACACTTAAAAATTTAAAATAAATGTTACTTGTTCTACTTTCCAGGAGGACCAAGACACAAATCAAACACACCTTTCCATAACCGGGAGATATGAAGCCGGCTTCTTTCGCGCCACGGTCCAACCTGTTTAGAGCGACCACTCAAAGAAATCAACAAAAGTGGCCACCACAAATGGTGGTTGGAGCCATGATGAACTCACACGTTGATTTAATAAACACAAGGGATGGGACGTTAGATCAGTGGTTCTCAAACTTTTTTCACCAAGTACCACCTCAGAAAACACTTGGCTCTCCAAGTCCCACCATAACGATATTGAACATGTTCAAAAAGGAGTAGGAAGAAGCAGAGTTTATTTAATCCTACCCCTTTTCCTTTACATGGCAGTTGCTAAAACTTTTGTTCACTTCCTGTTCTCAATTTATTCACAATATACTCCACAAGTAATAACATAAAAAAAAATAATAATAATAATAATAATTAGTGAAGTAATTTATATTTCATATGGTGAGATGAATAAGATTATCTAAAAAATAAATGGATGGATAACATACTTTCAGAATGTTTATCATGGTTCTTCTTCTTTGTACTTTGTAAACACTTTAAGTTTGAAGAGTTTCTTGAAGAGGATGATATTAGTACATTGTTTGATTTATTTGCTTAATACATTCCATAATTTAATTCCACATACTGATCTAAATTCCTTAACATTTTAGTCGACTAAAACCAAGATGATGAAATTGATATTTTTAAGAGCCATTTCCTTCAACGCACTCATTTTTCCCTGACTTTATTACGTTTATGAACCACTTATTTCGAGACTCTATGAAAGCTCTTTCCAATCTCTCTATTTGAACAACTCGAACACCCAAAAACAAAACAGCAATATCGCATTTTCTGCTCAACTCTACACTCACTCTCACTTGTTTTAATGCTACGCTCAAGCTGCTTGACCATCGTGTGAATTAAGCTGCGAAGAATACAAATGGATGTGACGTCATATGCAACCCTCCTATGGGCGACTTACTTATAATAAACCACGTCTCCACCTCAGGCCTACTGGGTGTGAGATCTCGGCCCTAATGTTCGCCACAACACTTTTCTATCCCCCTTGGACTTATCTATTTTCTGACCATTTTATATGCTGTAAAATTTGGATATTATCTGGAATATCAACATATGGCTATTAAACTTGTTGGATTGTCAATGTTGTCTTTTTGTTTAGTGTTTATACATGATTACATTAAATAAAGTAAAAATTGTAAAATTGTGACTTTCCAACACCTTCTGTGGCTTTACTTAACTTCTCAACCTGAGACAAGAATGATACAAGAAAGAAAGGGAGCAGACCTTGAGGCAGAGCCCGTAGTTGATGTTGGCTTTGGCAACGCTGGTGACATGGGCGCCCTGCAGCCGCTCGGCCTGCAGCTCCAGGCTGAGGAGGACCACACTGGCCTTCAAATTGGCGGCGCAAAGCTGCGGGAGAGGACGCATGCCGGCGTGTGATTAGAAAAACCTTTGCTCTACTGTTGTTGTGGTTTGTAATCTATTAAAGATGAGAAGATAGTTCTATTATTGATAAGGTGGCAATAAATAATAAAGGTTGGAACTTACAATACAATATTTAGCCTTACAATAACTAACGTGTGATGGTCAAGACACTGCAAAAAAAATAAAATATGCTGATTAAACAGCATGATTATTGCACAGGTGTGCCTTAGGCTGCCCACGATAAAAGGCTACTCTGAAATGTGAAGTTTTGCTTTATTGGGAGTCTGGGGTAGGAGAGGGGCAGAAAAACAGTCAGTATCTAGTGTGACCACCGTTTGCCTCACACAGTGCAACACATCTCCTTTGCATAGACCTGATCAGGTTGTTGATTGTGGCCTGAGGGATGTGGGTTCACTCCTCTTCAGTGGCTGTGCAAAGTTGTTGGATATTGGCAAGAATTGGAACACACTGTCGTATGCGTCGATCCACAGCATCTCATACATGCTCAATGGGAAGTGATGGGCAAGCAGCTTGCAAAATGTAGTAAGCTAAGCTACAAGTTCCTCTCGCTTAAATGTAGCTAAGCTACAGGGGAAGCTATCCCCGACTACAACCTGCCCGGCAAAAGTAGCTTGCTACATCAAAGCTATATTTAATGGAATTTATATCTATGGGCCCACATGTGTCATATCAATGTTAATGTAACTGAGAGTGTACCAGAGGCGATTGCTCTAAGACTGCAAGGGAAGCTCAGCTTCCCCTAAAATGTCAAAAAATAAGTGATTAAATATATAGTGTTGAGTGTACATGTCATTGACTAAATATGCCCTACAACGCGCTCTTTTGTTCAGAATCAGCTTCTTATCACTGGTAACGACGCGGCTTTCCTCTCTATCATTCCCGCATCTTCACGGTGCTTTAAACAGTGTAAGAGCTGGCCGTCCAGAGAGTTCAATGGGGAAGCGAAACGGGACGAGTCATTGGATAAATGCTAGGCTTTGTCCCGCCCATCGGACGCTCAATGTCTCTGTGGGTCAGTGGGCTTGCCCGGACGCTCAACTTCTGCATGATGATTGGATGATCTGTCTAAGGCTGATTCCCTTTTTGATTGACAACGAAATGAGCGAATCAGCGATCTTGTGTTGTAAACGTCCGTGCGAGCATTTTTCAACATTCATTCTGTTGTTCTAGATCAGGGGTCTCAAACTCAATTTACCTGGGGGCCACTGGATGCAGAAACTGGGTGAGGCTGGGCCACAAGAAAAGATTTCTTAAAAAAAAAAATCTAACATGCACTTTTTAATGAATTCACCTTCTTTGAATGGCTTTCTCGCCCTAGCAACCATCTCACTCACCATGTAGCTAGCTTTGACTGCTGCATCGCTCTTTTCGGTTGCTTTCTTGAAGAAATCTTGTTGCCTCAGTGGACTGGTTTTAAAATTTGCAACCCGGTTCACTCTCTCATCTCCCTGGTATTTTGCATACTCCTCAGCATGTCTAGTTGTATAATGACATTTCAAATTGTATTCCTTGTGCACCGCAACTTTCTCTGTGCAAATAAGACACGTCGGGGTGCCGATGTGCTCAGCATTTAAGTATACACAGTCTCAAAGAAATATAACCTGCAAAGACACTTTCTACCAAAACATCCACATTTCGATGTCTGGCCCCTGAGCACTTGGGCTTTTGAAACTGCCACCCTCTTCATTATGTAGTTGAAAAGCCCGGCCAAGCCCCACAATTGTATTACATTGCAAATGCCTCTGAACATCGCATTTACTCGTTTAAAAAGTAGCGAAGCCACTCCCAAGCTACTGGGAAATGGAGTTAAGCTACGTAGCTTTGCCGCTTGTAATGAACTACTGCCCAACGCTGTATGTACGGTACATATTTTATTGTTTTATTTTAATTTAAGTACCTTTATAATTACAGAATGCTACTCATGATATAAGTTGTTTATCTGTACAATGAACCCTCATTGTTTGAACTTTCCGATTTAGAAACCACAGACCACAAAATATATGCTTTAGTGTTAACGTTTCATTCACTGATTGGGTGACTGCAGCGCAGCCATTTTGTGCCCGGCAGCAAATCCATCGTGGGCGGGCTGATAGTTCTCTGGTGCTCATTCAGTGTGCTGCAGTTAGCTACTTTGTGTGCTTTTTAAGTGTGTTAGCCGTTTTACGACATTGTTCCGGTTTTGCTAATTCAATATAAGTCCAAAGAAAGCAATGGATAAGTGATGTGTGGTTTGAAGCATTCAAGAAGTATCCACAGCGTTGTCTACACCTTCTCCTCCTAGTTCCTACTTCTGATGCATGTAAAGAAGATTAAGTTAAGTAGACTAAATGTTTTATTCTTAATCATTGTAGTGGCCTGACTATTAAAGTTAAGGATGTTTGTGATTTCAAACTGAGTGCACCACAGAGTTACAGTGTGTGCGTGTTTGCAGGGCGCCTGGACGTGAGGACAGCTCAGCTAGTTATTGTTTTGGCTTTGTTATTATCTAGAAAGTTGATCCATCACCCCCTTGTTATGCTTGTTTGGTATACAGTACTGTATAGCACTTTATATGGTGTTCAAAGTGTACAAGAATTTACTAAAAGATGAAGTTTTGTTGAGGCTGGAACCCCTTTTTCATGTTTACATTGTTTCTGATGGAGGAATTTGCTTCACTATACACATGTTTCTATTTATGAACAATATCTACAAAATCTAGGTTGTAATGTGCATTCAACATTTCATTCTAATTTCTTTGTTTACCCTTCTAGGACCAGCACCTTCAGGAACCAGGTATAAAGGCCCTTTGACCACCATTGCAATGCAATACTTTGCTTTATTGATATTTTTTTTTATTAGATACTCGTACTGCTTACCTGCTCAGTGTGTCATCCTCACATTGGTATCCAAAGTCTTCCTCCAAAAAGATCAGAAGGTCTGCGTTCTCCTCACTCGCTTCCTCAGACCTGAGCGGGTAACATGCCAAAGACCACATATATAACTCAACGTCGGGAAAAGCCTGAGATTAGTTTAACCACATTTTTAGTATGTCTTGACACCGCTGACAGCGGTCATGAATGGCTGTAAAAAGAAAAGTCTCCTCCACACATTATGGAGGCAGCGCTCCTGACATATTCATCAACTTTAGTGGATCTTCCTTTGCAACCATGACCTCATGCAGCCTGCTTCCAGGGGGAATTTAGTAGGATTTCATATGAAATGTACTGCAGTGTCAGAGTCAGCTCCCAGTGGAATAGTTTGCTGGGATATTTTTATTATTATGAACACTGTGAGGGTAAAGAAGATTTGTTGTAGGACTATTTGTGAAAAGGGGTTAGTACATTACATAAAAAAAGGACCTGGTATACTCAGGTCCAAATACCACACGCCAAACAGCGTGTGCAAACTGTACAATTGCATGTACTATTAGTGGGCGTCTTGCGGGTGATCTCCTAACACTGTGGGCTTGATTTACCAAGATTTAAATACCCTGCGCTAAACAGCTTGTGCAATCTATAAAATAGCGTGTAATATTAGTGGGTGAGTTGCGGGCGATCTAACATTGTGTGTGCAATTGAAAAGTGCTGCAGACCGCCTTATTTAAATGAGAATTTTGCGTGTACTACAGTGGGTCTGTGCCTCAACTCACATCCCACTGAGAGCTGACATTGTACAGTGATTGTTTTATTAAATTCGTACTTTGTATTTCTTCTTTAGCACTTAGCAATACCGCTACTCTGGCTGGATCTGCTAATCACGCAGCTTCTAAAACTTGTAGCTCGTCCTCTTTATATTCAGGTTCAAATAGATAAGGTTCTGGATCATCATTTGTCCTAAAGTAGTCGTCGTTGGCGCTCATGAAGTCTGCTTGAATGAAGTAGTGTTCATTGCAATGCGCTCCCCCCAAAAAAACTCAAAGTATGTAAATATTACATTTTATCAATGTGCTTAACTTATATACATACAGTGTGTATATAAAACTCAGATGGGGTTTTTTGTATGTTTTTAGAGGGCTTTACAGGCAAATATCTCAACATCAATAGCACTAACCAAAATAACAGAGGAAATTACCAATGCAATAGATGGTAAAGAATGTGCGGCCGCAGTATTCATGGACTTAACAAAAGCATTTGACACAATTAATCATGATATTTTAATACGAAAATTAGAACGATATGGCATCAGAGGTTTGGTATTGAATTGGGTAAGAAGTTATTTAACCAACAGGAAGCAATATGTAAAGATGGGTGAAAATATGTCAACACGGCTAGATATATCCTGTGGTGTACCCCAGGGGTCAATACTGGGACCAAGATTGTTCAATCTTTATATAAACGACATTTGTAAGGTTACGAAGGACTTAAAGTTGGTTTTATTTGCAGACGACACAACTGCTTTCTGTTCAGGAGAGAGCACACAGAAGATAATACAAATAATAACAGAAGAAATGAACAAATTAAAAAGATGGTTTGACAAAAACAGACTATCTTTGAATCTCAGTAAAACTAAAATAATGCTATTTGGTAATAGTAGAAAAGAGCATCATACACAAATACAAATAGACGAAGTAGACATAGAAAGGGTAAAAGAAACTAGATTTTTGGGAGTATTAATAGATGATCAAATGAACTGGAAATCTCATATACAAAACATACAACATAAGGTGGCAAAAAACATTTCAATAATGAATAAAGCAAAATATGTCCTGGGCCAAAAATCACTACATATTCTCTACTGCTCGCTAGTGTTACCATATCTGAGTTATTGTGCAGAAATATGGGGAAATAACTACAAATGTGCGCTACATTCGCTAACCGTGTTACAAAAAAGATCAGTTAGAATAATACATAATGTTGGATATAGAGAACACACAAACCCTTTATTTATTAAGTCAGAAATATTAAAGTTTGGTGATTTGGTAAAATTGCAAACAGCTAAAATGATGTACAAAGCAAACTATAACCTGCTACCAAAGAATGTACAACAATTCTTCTCAACTAAAGAGGAGAAATATAACCTTAGAGGAAAAAATAATTTAAAACATTTATATGCACGTACAACACTTAAAACTTTTAGCATATCAGTATGTGGAATTAAATTATGGAATGTATTAAGTAAAGAAGTTAAAAATTGTACTGATATGATCCAGTTTAAGAGGTTGTTCAAAATAATAGTGCTTACAGAGTACAAAAAAGAAGAATTATGAGAAATACTTTCAACCTTATTGAAAATAAGATATTCTTCATCTCAGTATGTTAATAATGACTGAATTAATTAATTAATTACATATTACAAAACTGTTGTATACTAATTCATAGATGTTATTTTATTATATAAAAAGGTCAATAAATGATTCTATATATTTGTAAACGCTTGAAGTGGGAAAGGGGTAGGATTAAATAAGCTTTGCTTCTTCCTACTCCTTTTCGGGCATGATGTAAAATGAAATGATATGAAATTGTGTGATGTATTATGATGTAAGTGTGTTCATGTTCGAAATAAACTAAAGAAAGAAAGAAATATCCCCATTACCTGTATTGTTAGCTGCCTCTTGCTAATGTTTTTTTTTTCCAATTTAGAATGTACAAAAAAGACACAGACATACAGTATGTAATCTTGTCTCACATATTGATTGTAATTCATAATTCACCGCAATTAAAATTCTAAAAAAAAGTGCAGTTCCCTTTGAGTTGAATAACAGTGACAGCTTGTAGTGTTCGTCAGAAAAATAATAGCACTGGAAAAACAGTAGGCCTCCATATTTTGATTGATTTGAACGTTTTTGTAATCGTTCCCAGTAAATTATTATAATAACTAATTCCTAACACTTATTGAGTAAACAATAGAACTTGTGATTGTGACTTCTTTCTTCATCTCTGTTGAAGGTTGTACAGATGAAGCCTGCTGCTATTGTCAGAATGTCACAAAGAAAGTCAAAAGAAACGTATTTCGACCTTGCACGGCAAACTTTTTGCGCTGACGTCTGTCTGGCATCTCCATCAAAAAGTTGTCTTTGGAATCCAGTCAATTACCTCAAACCGGAGGACAATCAATGTGTCGTATTTAAGTCTCTAGTCAAAGGTTAAAATGTGAAGGACGGAGCTAGCCTGTGGTTGTGTCATCTTTCTTCCCCTGCCTGCAGTGTTTGTCTAAAAGGGGAACGTATCCATTTAACTAATTAGAGCGGACCGCGACTCCCCGACCAGCTCTCTTTTATTTAAAACAACGATGGCTGTCAACAGCTTTCTCTTTACACTTTTTTTCGTTCTTTATCCGCTTACGATAAACACCTTGCCCTAAGCCTTCTCTCTGTTTAGATCTACTACTTTGTGAAGGCAAGATTTTTTTACTAGTAAATAAAGAAGTAACTGCCTGTGTTTTAGCTCAATGGTAGTACACTGGTCTCTCGCAAAGGCGATGTGGGTTCGAGCCTCGCTCGGAGCAGTGGGACAAAACAAAGCAGCCCAAAAAAAGAGATTACACAATCGCCAGACGAAGCTGAGCTGTTTGTGATTGACAGCTGTGAACACCAATCATTGCATTCTGCCGTCAAAATTGGGGCTTCCTGATTACATGGTTTTGATTGATTGATTGATTGAGACTTTTATTAGTAGGTTGCACAGTAAAGTACATATTCCGTACAGTTGACCACTAAATGGTAACACCCGAATAAGTTTTTCAACTTGTTTAAGTCGGGGTCCACTTAAATTGATTCATGATACAGATATATACTATCAGATATACAGTATACTATCATCATAATACAGTCATCACACAAGATGATCACATTGAATTATTTACATTATTTACAATCCGGGGTGTATCAGTCATCAACAATTGAGAACAGAGAAATGGATATTGGAACAGTGTAGGTCTGACTTGGTAGGATATGGAAAGCAAGTAGTGGGCAGAGAGAGAGAGAGAGAGAGAGAGAGAGAGAGAGAGAGAGAGAGAGAGAGAAAGAGAGAGAGAGATCAGAAGGCATAAGAAAAAGTATCTGCATTTGATTGTTTACATTTGATTATTAACAATCCGGGTAGGGTGTTAGTTTAGGGTTGTAGCTGCCTGGAGGTGAACTTTTATTGCGGTTTTGAAGGAGGATAGAGATGCACTTTCTTTTATACCGGTTGGGAGCGCATTCTACATTGATGTGGCATAGAAAGAGAATGAGTTAAGACCTTTGTTAGTTCGGAATCTGGGTTTAACATGGTTAGTGGAGCTCCCTCTGGTGTTGTGGTTATGGCGGTCATTTACGTTAAGGAAGTAGTTTGACATGTACTTCGGTATCCGGGAGGTGTAGCGGATTTTATAGACTAGGCTCAGTGCAAGTTGTTTTACCTGGGAGCCCACGTAAGCCCGGGCATTAAGCCGGCCATGCCAGTGAGTTTACCCAGCAGGCACAAGACATTAAAACAACATTGAGAACGTGTTGAATTAGGTCATGACATTGAGCAACTCAAACATAATGTTGAAACATGCTTTTTGAAGATGTCTAATCAAAGTTGGGTTTTGATGTTTATTTGACCATTGAATTTTGGTAATTTCCCAACCAACAGTGTGGATCCAACGTTGGACATCAACGTTGTCTCACTTTACAAATACAATTATTTTCCAACGTTGTTTTAAAGTCAATTTTAAAGGACATATCAACCAACGTATCAATGTCTTGTGCCCGCTGGGTAGGGTAAGTTTACGACCACCTACAATGCAGGAGTGCTTGATTTGTTTCACCTTAAAAAGGAACTGCACTTTTTTGGGAATTTTGCCCATAATGCACAATCTTCATGTCAGACCGGAACACATGATTTTTTTTAATGCCTTACTTGTAATTAAAAGTAATCTTACAACAGAGTCAATGGGAGGTCCTTTATTCCGCCCATAAAACCCAATAAATAAGCATCTAAAACCTGCCAACATTTACATCACGTAACCTGAATATTAACCAAGTATTAGCGATATTGTTATTATAAGCGCTCACGTTAAGAACGCATTGTCAAAGAGAGCTAACTAGCTTGTGCTGCTGTATTGACATCATCAGCTGGTAGCACACTTCCTCGCCTCGGCGCTCGTGAAAGTTAACTCTAGGTTATAAATCATATCTCTCACTTAAATAGTGAAGGGATTAGAACATAATCCAAGAAGTTGGTCAACTTTGACATCCAATTTAGACCCGGAGGTGGCAAAAAATACGCTTCGTTCCACCCCCTTCTTTCTTCCAGAAGATTATGAGTCAATCATCTAAACGGGAATATATCAACATCCTAACAGTCGGCACCCCAGTGAGAGCAGACGTTGTACAGTAAGTAATGTTTTATTGTGTTTGTTGTTGCTCATGAAGTCTTCAGTGAGTAGCAATCAGTGATGTTGTTGGAAGGAAAAAGCGAACGTTGTGATGCGTCGCCGTATGCCTGAAGTCAACAAAATACGTAAATATTCTGTTAATGCGAATGTGTACTTGTAGCTTGTAGATAAAACATTGCTAGAAGTGTTTGGATGTTTTTTTAAGCGCTTTATAGGCAGAATAGAGCGATTTCCAGAGGCGCCATTGAAAGCTAACTTTTGCTCACATTTATTTACAAGTTAGAATGCATAAAAACATAAAAACATATGTGTTCTTGTGAATGATAGGCAAAATTCAACCCACTTCCAGACAGCAGAAGTAATCTCACCACAATTGTTTCCTAATCAGTTGTTGGAGCTATTTTTTAATGTTATTGGATTTATTGGTGTGACATCATAATTCCAAATAGACTGATAGTTATCATGCATTCCTACTTTCCAGTATGTTAATTTAATACTGAAGTCTGATATTGAATAATAACTTTATTAGCTTATTCTCACCTTTTCTTTCAATGACTTTCTTCCTATGTCTAGTCCACAGCTTTTGTTTTCATGGTGTATCGACTTTTTCTATATAATGTTTTTTTTTTCTCCTCACAGTGAAGAAAAGCATGTTGTGAATGTGTGCAGCTGATGGCTATCTTTTGGAGAGAACTTTATTGATTTTGTCCGGGGGTAAATAATCGGTCGGGTCTACAAGCTGTCATGTTCGGGCTGATTGCTGAGCACTGGTGGTCTTGAGGAGTTATCTTCCCCAAATATCCCTCCCTGATCCTTCTTTAGCCTCCTTAGTTTATCTCTACATTTATTGATCGGGAAGTTTTCCTTCCTTTATTTTGGCTTTTAATGACAGCCTGTTTGCACGTTATCTTCTTGCCCTCGTTTGCTTTTTTCCAGCAACTGAAAAAAAAGAGAGTGGAATAAAGAATGAGGACATTTAGAGGGGTCAAAACCGTTACTCTATTCAGTCCCTCTGGGATTTTTGTGCGCTTTCTTTGTGAATCTGCAGCAGCATTTTCAAAAAAGTTGCACCAAAAGTAGCAATGTTTCAAAGCTTGCTTTTTCATCAACAATACATCCCTTTGTGATTTTATGAATTTGTGATCCGTTTTTTAAATGTTTTTTTGTAACTCTAACCCAAAAAAGCACAAGATTTCAACACATCTAACACAATATGCCTTATTTACATCTTAAATTAAACGTTTTTCAATATTGACAGTAATTTACCAGTGCCCCGAGGATCTTGCAGGCCTTTCTTAATGTGCCTGAATTTGAGGTTAAAAAAATTGCAATGTAAAGTGCAGTTTTTTGCAAAAAACTTTGTAACAACACAACAGAAAGCTATTTTCTAAAATCAACTTAGAAGAGAAATGAAAAATGTTGATATCTAATACTTTACGAACATAATTGGTTCTTGAACATGGTTTATAAACTGAAACGTTTGTATAGTGAAGCAGCGTTCCCCATAAGAATCAATGTAAACATATAATTGTTTTTAGCCTCGACAAAAGTTCTTAATCTAGTAAGTCTCTTTGGTGCCTTTTAAAACGTTAACAAACATGTTGATACAAAAAAAAAAAAAAAAATGAAACTCACTTTTACTTTGTGTTACCAAATATTTGTGGCATTTTTTGAACATTCTGGGATCATCTTATTGTCACCGCTGCCAAAAACTAGCATGTGTGAGACGATCCTTCATCGACTTGTGTCCCGGTAGTGCCTTCTGCTTTGGGGTAATAAAAGGTCCGCTGTGGCATCATTTTCCAATAACTACTAAAGACTTGCTGCAGTACAAATCCCCCTTCGCTGATAAAATCCTCGAAATGAAGGTGCCACAAGCCAGAGGCTAACTAGCTAAAATGCTAGCTTAAAGGGGTTGCCTAGCAATCCAAAGCTATACTGCTAGATTGAGAGAGTTCGGACACATGTAAAGGTTTTCTGATCACACAAAGTGATCTCTAAAACAGGCTGACACAACTCTGACCAGCATAAGGTACAACAATTGCAGAAATAAACAAGTTAGAAGTGCCGCAAAGCTAACAACGCCATATCAGCAATACGTTTGTAACTGGGGCCAGCCAGAGTGGTTGCACCAGGTTTACAATAGTAAACCTCTCTCCCTGACAACTTCCAAGAGCGTACTAGCGCTGTGTTTGCAGCTCGGGCTTTTAGCTAGTCGCTAGCACACTTACCTCACAATCGGGCGACGGTCATTACACAACATACAGCCACTACATGTGCACCATTGCCATACTCCGCGAAAATAGTGAATCCCTCCTTGTTTCCAGGCTGGTTTGTTGACTTTTGTGAACCCATATTAAGTAACAAAATAGATAACTTGGTAAAATGGCTAGAAAAGCAACACGCTGAAGCACTTGCAAAGTGATGATTAAGTGATGGCTATGTAAACAGGATGTGACATTGGGGGCCCTCTTCAATATGGCCACACCCATGTCTACAGGACTTAGACCAGGGGTCGGGAATCTTTTTGGCTAAGAGAGCCATGAAAGCCAAATATTTTAAAATGTATTTCCGTGAGAGCCATATAATATTTTTTTAACACTGAATACAACTAAATGCATGCATTTTTAAGTAAGACCAACATTTTTAGAGTATAATAAGTCTCTCATTCTTTTTAATAACATTGTTATTCTGAAGCTAACCAATAATAAATAAAAGACTTCTTGAACAGGTGCGGTAGAAAACGGATGGATGGATTAAAATGCATGAGAATGTTTTATATTTTGAACGTTATTTTTAACACTGTGATTACCAGCGGAATTATTCAGTACTCATCCTGTTAAGTTATGTCAGATAAGATTTATCTGAGAGCCAGATGCAGTCATCAAAAGAGCCACAGGTTCCCTACCCCTGACTTAGACTTAGACTTAGACTTCCTTTTATTGTCATTCAAATTTGAACTATGCAGTACAGATAAGAACGAAATTTTGTTGCATTAGCTCATGGTAGTCTTATGGCCTGAGGGAAGAAGCTGTTACAGAACCTGGAGGTTCTGCTACGGAAGCTGCAGAACCTCTTTCTAGAGTCCACCAGTGAAAACTTTTCTTGGTGGGGGTGGGAGGAGTCTCTGCAGATTTTCTGAGCCCTGGTCAGGCAGCGGCTTTTTGTGATCTCCTGGATAGGAGGAAGAGGAGTCCTGATGATCTTTTCCGCCGTCCTCACCACTCTCTGGAAAGACTTCCAGTCTGAGGCACTGCAGGCTCCAGTCCAGACAGAGATGCAGTTGGTCAGTACGTTATAGTGCCTCTGCAGAATGTGGTGAGAACGGGGGGAGGGAGCTGTGCTCTTTTCAATGTGAACAGGTTGGGACGTAGGGGGCACAGTCTTTTCATTTTTTTTTTTTTTACTGAACAATTTACTTATCTGTACCGCACCTTCTGCCCAAATACGGCTGGGATAGGCTCCAGCCACCCCCGCTACTCCGAGAGTTTACTTACATATTCACATATGTCTCATAGGGCTGCACAAGCCACAACGATATCCTCGGCTCAGATCCCACATCAGGGCAAGAAAAAACTCAACCCAATGGGAACAACGTGAAACCGTAGATGTTTCATCCCCCTTGGGTGACCGGTGCAATGGATGCCGAGTGGATACGGTTAATAATGTAAGAGTCCAGTACATAGTGAGGCCAGCAAGAGATCCTCAACATCATTTACATTTGGACGTATCTAAAAGAACTCAAGTTCCCCCAACAAAGGCCTACTGAAATGCGATTTTCTTATTTAAACGGGGATAGCAGGTCCATTCTATGTCATACTTGATCATTTCGCGATATTGCCATATTTTTGCTGGAAGGATTTAGTAGAGAACATCGACGATAAAGTTCGCAACTTTTGGTCGCTGAAAAAAAAGCCTTGCCTGTACCGGAAGTAGCAGACGAGTAGCGTGACGTCACAGGTTGTGGAGATCCTCACATCTGCACATTGTTTACAATCATGGCCACCAGCAGCGAGAGCGATTCGGACGGAGAAAGCGACGATTTCCCCATTAATTTGAGCGAGGATGAAAGATTTGTGGATGAGGAAAGTGAGAGTGAAGGACTAGAGGGCAGTGGGAGCGATTCAGATAGGGAAGATGCTGTGAGAGGCGGGTGGGACCTGATATTCAGCTGGGATTGACTAAAACAGTAAATAAACGCAAGACATATATATATATATATATATATATATATATACACTCTATTAGCCACAACACAACCAGGCTTATATTTAATATGCCACAAATTAACACCTCCCCCCTCCCGTCCATAAAACCCGCCAATACAACTCAAACACCTGCACGACACACTCAATCCCACAGCCCAAAGTACCGTTCACCTCCCCAAAGTTCATACAGCACATATATTTCCCCAAAGTCCCCAAAGTTACGTACGTGACATGCACATAGCGGCACGCACGTACGGGCAAGCGATCAAATGTTTGGAAGCCGCAGCTGCATGCGTACTCACGGTACCGTGTCTGCGCATCCAACTCAAAGTCCTCCTGGTAAGAGTCTCTGTTGTCCCAGTTCTCCACAGGCCAATGGTAAAGCTTGACTGTCATCTTCCGGGAATGTAAACAATGAAACACCAGCTGTGTTTGTGTTGCTGCAGTCGGCTGCAATACACCGCTTCCCACCTACAGCTTTCTTCTTTGCAGTCTCCATTGTTCATTGAACAAATTGCAAAAGATTCACCAACACAGATGTCCAGAATACTGTGGAATTTTGCGATGAAAACAGACAACTTAATAGCTGGCCACCATGCTGTCCCAAAATGTCCTCTACAATCCGTGACGTCACGCGCTGACGTCATCATACCGAGACGTTTTCAGCAGGATATTTCGCGCAAAATTTAAAATTGCACTTTAGTAAGCTAACCCGGCCGTATTGGCATGTGTTGCAATGTTAAAATTTCATCATTGATATATAAACTATCAGACTGCGTGGTCGGTAGTAGTGGGTTTCAGTAGGCCTTTAAGGGTGTTTCTACTTTTAACCATATTCAAAGTCTTTATAAAAAAAATTAAATAATTGACCCAATATGATTCTTTTTTTTACCGCGCCTCTTCAAAATTGCCCGTGTATATATGGCTTCCAGCGGAACGCAAAAGAATGAATGAAGCATTCGAACGCTGAGACATGGTTCGCACACAGAGGCATCTGGCGCGATGCCAAAAGTCCGTAAATCGAAAAGGTTGCAAACAGATGTTTTCGTAAATTGAGGTTCCACCCTTCTATCATTGGCATCGATGCCATCAATATTTGGATCAGCCCGACCCTACTTTTTAGCGCTGTGCTCAAAGAGCAAAACGCAGACGTCACATTCGTGTTCATTCAGGCTTTAATGGGAAACAATCATAATAAAAACAACACTTTTCCCTCCTTGTGAATAATGGCTGTCAGCTTTAAAAGGTATGACGTCATTCTAAAAACCTTTATACACCATAAACCAACACTTTCTACAGCTGTTTGAGTTCACACACCACGTAGTTAAATAAAACTTGTTTTGACCACACGAGTTAAAACGCATTCATTTTTTTACCCCAAACTACTCATAGTTTTTTATGAGAAGCTTTCATTGCAGTTATCAGGGTTGAGACGTTCAGGCGAATCAGTAAACTAAAGAACTTCCTCTGGGCCAGCTGCCACCGTCTGTCTGCGTCTCCACAGCTGTGAGTGAAAGCACGGCGACCAAGGGTGGTGATAAAAGCTTGAATAAATAACGGTAACTCCACTTTGTTGTTCATCGCAAGAGTATCACGTCTATTAGACAAAGTAGATTCTGTAGACTGTAATTATAAAATGTCATCATCCCCACGGTTTACTGTTTTTCAGAGTGAAAGAAGACGGACAGTTATAAGGTTGCCATAGAGGAGGCGGAGGGAAGGAATGTACACAATGAAAAGTTTACTACTGTGGGAACTTTGGCTGTTATTTGCACTCATGAAAAAAAAGTTTACAGCAAAGAAGGAACTCATTGGGCTTTTTATATTGCTTCATGTTGAATGCAGAGCACCCTGGCTACACTCTTCAATGGTATAGTGTGTTTACATTAAACATTTACATTTGCAGTGTTCAGGAAACTGTCCCAAAATGAGTATGAAGAAGCCGAGTGTATTTGAAGGGGGAACTGTACATTTTTTCACTTTTTGCCCATTATTCACAATACTTATGTGAGATCCGTTTTTTTTTCTGTGCGTTTTAAACCAGACAAAAAAAAAAATCATCATCGTCATTTATTCTGCCTAAATAACCCTCTAAAAAACATGCAAAAACAGCCAACAACGCTCCATTTACGTGTCTTGACCTGCTTATTACCAAGCTATAGCAACATTGTTATTGTAATATCTAACGCAGAGGAACTACTTACAGTAACACGACGCCTTGTTCACAGCTGACTACTCCGCTGCTGCTGAATCGCCTCCAAATTTGTAAAAGTTTGTTTGAGATTATAAATCATACCTCACACCTGTATAGTAGAAGAACGTGTCCATAGGGCAAGATGTTGGTCAACTTTAAAATTCAACTTAGAAGCAAAGATGTCGCTAGGAAGGCATGACAAGATGTTTGTTTGCGCCCAGATTTTTGTATTTGAGGAGTGGGGGTTATAGTTAATCATCCAGACATAAATCTTGTGCTGAAAGATATAAACATCCCATCAGTCGGCATCCCAGTGAGAGTAGAAATTGTACAGTAGGTGTTTTTTTTTGGTTCGCAGATTGTATTTCTTGTTTAGCACATAATGCTGGGACATGGTGCAACCTGTTCAGTGGCCTTGTGGTTAGAGTGTCCGCCCTGAGACTTGAAGGTCGTGAGTTCAAACCCTGGCCGAGTCAAACCAAAGACTATAAAAATGGGACCCATTGACTCCCTGCTTGGCACTCAGCATCAAGGGTTAGAATTGGGGGCTAAATCACCAAAATGATTCCTGGATGCGGCCTCCGCTGCTGCTCACTGCTCCCCTCACCTCCCAGGGGGTGAAAATAGGGATGGGTGAAATTCAGAGGATCATTTCACCACACCTAGTGTGTGTGTGATTATCGTTGGGACTTTAAAGGGGAACATTATCACAATTTCAGAATGGTTAAAACCATTAAAAATCAGTTCCCAGTGGCTTATTATATTTTTCGAAGTTTTTTTCAAAATTTTACCCATCACGCAATATCCCTAAAAAAAGCTTCAAAGTGACTGATTTTAACCATCGTTATAAACACCCGTCCATTTTCCTGTGACGTCACATAGTGAAGCCAACACAAACAAACATGGCGGAAAGAACAGCAAGCTATAGCGACATTAGCTCGGATTCAGACTCGGATTTCAGCGACTTAAGCGATTCAACAGATTACGAATGTATTTAAACAGATGGTTGTAGTGTGGAGGCAGGTAGCAAAAACGAAATTGAAGAAGAAACTGAAGCTATTGAGCCATATCGGTTTGAACCGTATGCAAGCGAAACCGACACGACAGCCAGCAACACGGGAGAAAGCGAGGACGAATTCGGCGATCGCCTTCTAACCAACGAATGGTATGTGTTTGTTTGGCATTAAAGGAAACTAACAACTATGAACTAGGTTTACAGCATATGAAATACATTTGGCAACAACATGCACTTTGAGAGTGCAGACAGCCCAGTTTTCATCAATTAATATATTCTGGAGACATACCCTCATGTCAGCAGGCCAGGGAAGCTAGGGTCGATATTCTTCTCTTGATCATCTTCGGGACGGTGTGAGCCAAGACATCCAGGGGGTTTAGCTCGCTCGTCTGCGGGAACAAACTGCCGCCATTGCTTGCCGTGCTAGCGAGGTCCTTTGTCCCTGAATTGCTCACACACCGGCAGATTCAATGGGGGTCTGGCGGCAGATTTCTTTGACTTTATCGTTGGAAATGCATCTGCTTTGAGTGTCGCAGGATATCCACACATTCTTGCCATCTCTGTCGTAGCATAGCTTTCGTCGGTAAAGTGTGCGGAACAAACGTCCAATTTCTTGCCACTTGCGCATCTTTGGGCCACTGGTGCAACTTGAATCCGTCCCTGTTCGTGTTGTTACACTCTCCGACAACACACCGACGAGGCATGATGTCTCCAAGGTACGGAAAACAGTCGAAAAAACGGAAAATAACAGCTGATTTGACTCGGTGTTTGAGAAAATGGCGGATTGCTTCCCGATGTGACGTCACGTTGTGACGTCATCGCTCCGAGAGCGAATATTAGAAAGGCGTTTAATTCGCCAAAATTCACCCATTTAGAGTTCGGAAATCGGTTAAAAAAATATATGGTCTTTTTTCTGCAACATCAAGGTATATATTGACGCTTACATAGGTCTGGTGATAATGTTCCCCTTTAACTTTAACTTAGTGTTAGTAATGTTTGTGTTTTTTAGAGTGCTTTCATGCATGGGGTTACCTGCATTGTTAGCTAGCTCTTGCTAGCAAATGTTCACTATTTCGAACACACAGAAAAGAGAAAGTCTTGTCCCATTTAAAGGGGAACTGCACTTTTTTTTGGAATGTTGCCTATTGTTCACAATCATTATGAGAGACAAGAACATATGTCTTTTGTTTTAGGATATTAAAGATGAAAAATGCTGGAAAGATGCGACTAATGGGAGTCACCATTGCAGTCTTCAAAGCCCTCTAAAACAACTTCAAAACCCCCCCATCAACGTTTTAGATACACACTGCAAGTATACATGGCGTAACTACCATCGAGGACACCGAGGTCATGTCCTCTGTATTTTTTTCAATGTGACAAAAAGAAGATATGACTGACTGCAAATGTACTTTGTGTAGCACATTGTGTGTGCTGTACATCAGCATGCGGTAGATCATCTTCTCTCAATATACGATCTTTGGTTATACACAGCCCGCTACAAATCCAACAATGTACCGCAATGAAGTCCACTTTTACTTAAAACCTCATCCGATCCGAAATGTGCTGTCAACATAACGTCAACATTAAATTATACTGGCGTAACTAATGTTGGTTTCACCTGAATGAAATTGATTCGAAACGCTGTCGGTATAATACATGTCAGTCAGGTTTTCTTCAAAGAGATCAAGCCCGCCCCACCCTAAAAGCAAAACACCAGCTGTGTGTCGGTCTTCGCAATCCGTGGGGGGCCCGCTTTGCGTGAAGAAGCACGACACATTACCAACGCAAAAGCCATTCACCTGCTGATGCAAACACTAGCTTACAGTTAATACTGTAGCATGCCGTCGCAAGGCGATGTGTTACTACGCTAGAAAAACAGTTCCTCATTGTTTGCTCTTACAAAAATCATGTTGCTACAGCTCAGTTACCATACAGGTTACGGAACGTAAATAAAAGCATTGTTGGCGGTTTTTAAATGCATTTTTAAAGTGATTTAGAGGCAGAATGGATTGCTCCCATTTCCCCTTTAAGCATTTTCAATGGAACAAAAAATAATATAATATCATAAAGTGTCCACATTGTAAGACTTTTAAACTGAATGAAGATCAGAATCAGAAGTACATTATTAATCCCCGAGGGGAAATTGAGGGATAAGATACAAAACACCTTTCAGTAAAGTTTTACCATTTAACAAAATTGTAGCATTTGTACTGTGTATTCTATTCTTTTAGTTTCCCAAACTCAAACATGACATATCGTAATGAAAAACTCATTTAACACTAAATCAATGAAGTAAATGCTGCAGTGCAATCATTCACAAATCACGCAGCATTCAAACATAAACCTGACCATATTAGGCAACATTTTAAACCCCATGCATGAAAGCAATGAAAACATGTCACTGAACATTGGCGTTTTTAGACTGAAGTCATGAGTAGACATGGAGCTTCTTTCCTCTGAAGTTTCTTTCTTTGACTGACTGAGCTTCCGCCCAGTTCGTCCCAGGTGCTCTACATCAGTGATGATGACTGATTAGGTGACAAGCACCTGTTTGCTGCTACTGGTGCACTCTTGGAAATAAAGCAGGGGTGTCAAACTCATTTTAGATCGGGGGCCACATGGAGAAAAATCTACTCCCAAGTAGACTGGTGAAATTACGGCACGATAACTTAAAAATAAAGACAACTTCAGGTTATTTTCTTTGTTTAAAAATAGAACAAGCACATTCTGAAAATGTACAAATCATAATGTTGTTGAGTTTTTTTTTACACTTACATGTTGTGGTTAATAGTATTCAATCTTTATTTGTTGTTATTTATATTTTTGGAATAAAGTATTTGAGAATGTTCATCAGTCAACTCATTGGTGTTTATTTTCAATCTATCACGATAAAAAAAATATATCAAAATAAAATTACAGGATTTTATTTATGTAGTTTGATCATTTTCCTCGACTGATGTACTAACATCATGTGGTTTCTTTTGTACATATGTAGCATCATCTACAAAGATACAAATAATTGCTATTGCGACATCCAGTGGACACATTTAGAACAGCTGTTTCTTTCATTCAACAATTTCAGGTTAATTTTTATACTTAGCAAACTCATTGCGCGAGCCGCATAAAACCTGTTCGCGGGCCGTACGTTTGACACCCCTGAAATATAGTATACAGATCCATGTGGACCCCGACTTAAACACGTTGAAAAACTTATTCGGGTGTTACCATTTAGTGGTCAATTGTACGGAATAAGTACTTCACTGTGCAATCTACTAATAAAAGTTTCAATCAATCAATCAATGTCCAGGGATTTACCTCGGAACTTTGAAGTCAGAGCTCGGAGCTCGGAATGATGTCACAGCAGAGTTGTGAGTGTTCAAGTTACCAGGTCGGAAATCAAGATGGCCACATCCACGAAAGCTATTTCTGTGCTTGCCTTGTCTGAATATAAACAACTTATGAGAAAACATGGACTCCATCAACAACCTTCAAGCACGGTGGATGCAGTGGAAACAGAGACACTATTGCTAGCTACAGCGTATGTAAAACATGAAATAAATGTAGTTTACACAACAGTAACGTTAACATATTTAAACATCCAACAATACATCGTATATGACTGATTTACTGCGACAAAAACTAATCAGAACTGCTGTTAATGGATTTTATAGAAGCGGACGTGATTGTTTACATCCAGAGCAGCCATCTTTGCAGGCAGGAGCTCTGTGCTCTTGTGTCATCCTTTTGTGTTCCTGATGTTTCCCTCTTGTTTTCATGTGCTTCTTTATTTTATTTTTGCCTTTTAGTTCGGGACCCTTTGAGACTGTGTGACAAGGGCTGGCACTTTCGTGACTTCTGCGATGCTTTTTTGTGAACTTCTGGATGTCTCCCGGGAGCCTTTTGGCCATGGAGACCAGCTGCCTGGTCTCTGCCACACCAGAGTCTGTTTGGAGAGACTGGAGGATGAAGAGACAGGGCTGCGGAGCGCCGGGACGGACAAGCTTCGCAGTGTCTTGGCTGAATGAGCAGGTATCGGACACCTCAGTCTCCTTGGACGTATCCTCGCTCATCCATGCGGACTGGACACTGGCCAAGAGTTGGTGGGCAGCTCTCTTGGTTGCTTTGTTGGGTCTGCTCCTGTCCATACCTCAGCAGACGATGGGGTGGAACACCGCAGAGGCCAACAAAGTGTATATGTTTTGTTAGCCTTGCCTTGCATGGCAGCTCCCGCCATCAGTGTGTGAATGTGTGTGTGAATGGGTGAATGTGGTAATACTGTCAAAGCGCTTTGAGTACCTTGAAGGTAGAAAAGCGCTATACAAGTATAACCCATTTATCATTTATTTGTTGTTGTTTTACTTTAGTGGCTGTGTGTAGAAGTGGCTGGTTGCATCAGCTCTGCTCTTTTAATGTCTTTAATGTCCTTTGTGTTCTTTGATGTTTCCCTCTTACACACATGTTTATGTAGGGGCGGCCTGGCGTAGTGGGTAGAGCCAGAAACCTGAGGGTTGGAGGTTCGCTCCCCGCCTCTTACTATCCAAATTGCTGCCGTTGTGTCCTTGGGCAAGACACTTGACCCTTACCCCCAGTGCAGCTAACACTGGTGAATGAAAGGTGGTGGTCGGAGGGGCCGTAGGCGCAAACTGGCAGTCACGCTTCCGTCAGTCTACCCCAGGGCAGTTGTGGCTACAAATGTAGCTTACCACCACCAGATGTGAATGAATGATGGGTTCTCACTTCTCTGTGAAGCGCTTTGAGTGTCTAGAAAAGCGCTATATAAATCGAATCCATCATTATTATTATTATATGTGCTATGGCTATGAATTTTTTTTCGCCTTGGCCTCAGTCTGGATCCCTCTCCAGGGGCCCAGGCTTAGACTGATTTTTTTTTTCTCACCCCGCTGCCCAGCGTTTACCTGTTTCTAACCTTTGTTGTATGGGGCGCAGGAAGTTGGCAGACCCGTCAGCGATCCTGTTCTGTCTCCCTGTAATGTTTGTCTGCTCTTGAATGGGATTGTGCTGAAAATCTTAATTTCCCCTCCGGGATTATTAAAATATTTCTGATTTCTGATTCTGAAAAACACAGGGGTGGTGAGAATGCTCCAACTTTCCGAGTCTGAAATCCGACCTTGACAAGGAAGTCGGAAATTCTGACTTCCCAGTATAAATGGAACGCACCATCATCTCAACATGCATAATTGGTCGTCTTTAATGGAGGCTTAGTGTTTTTGTTTTGGATCATTTCTGTGTGCCCTGCTGGCCACTGCACTATTGTGTACAGCCAGCCAATGGATAAAGTAGCTGCCACAAGTGGAGCCCAGGCCGCATTTTGGAGAGCGCCGCCATAAGTGTTCGCCCACCACTCAGTGCATGTGTGCATGACTCCATCTGGTGTGCACAGCAGATTTTGGGGGTCTATCACTGTGAGCGCACTCATCTTCCCCCGCGTGGGAGGCAGGGAGTGATCTGCATGATGTGTCATCTTAAATAATTAAGTAACAAGTGTCCAGACTGTCTCCCCTGTTGTCATGCCGAACAGCTGTGCCTGCAGCGCTCCACTTCTTTGACGGGCGCCGCTCGTTTCAGAACCCTCGCTTTTGTGACGGACCAGTCGGTGTTTGGGTAAACGCATCCATCTGGGATTCTCGACAGGGGAGACCGCGTGCCAAAACGTACTCTTTGCGGCGCCGATCTGAGGCGTCAGCGTGCCCTTTAAACAGCACTATTATTAAAGATGGAGGAGTCAGACAAGGCTGTCAAAAGGAGCTTGACTCATCACCAGTCCTAAGAAATAGCTTATTCCCCATTTTTCTGATAACTTGTGAGGAAAAGTCATCTCCCATCTCTGCTTTCCAGTATTTCTATGGCTGCCGAGGCAAGATGTGTTAAATATATCCTGCACGCGCTTCTTTTGTCGCACTTGTCACTGTCTTTTTTTTAACGCTTTTGTCATTGTTTATCAGGCGCCTCATCTACCGCCATCTCCTCTATTCCTCCAACAAGACTGCTTATCAGTCTTCATTCCAGTACAATTTATCATTATAGTTATTCCTATAAAAATAACTACACTAACACAGAAATAATACATTTTGAGGGAACACTATAATAATGACATTGGGACACTGATGTATGGCAATTTCAACAATATCAGCAATATATTTCCTCCATTGATCCTTCTTTATAGGTTTTTGGCATATATATAGCCAGCATTTATTGATGAATTACATTTCTGTCAGGTTTTTATAACTCCGTCTTTGCCTTTATTCTCTTATTTAACATAGTGTATTTTATATATATCATTAATTATATTTATTTTATGTTATTGACTTTTATTTTTTTCTTTAATTTGTAATCCTTATTTTTAACATATTTTATTTTATTTATTTTTTCTTGATCACTAAAATGTATATTCTGTAAAAAAAAATGTTACTTTATATATTATCTATTATGTTATTTGTATTTCATTTTTTTCCCATCTTTTATTTCCTTGATTGTCCTTTATTACTGCACAAGCTATAGTATATATCAGGGGTCCCCAAACTGCGGCCCGCCAGTGTCCAAAATCCGGCCCACGGGAAGTCTCAAGTTTTGTTTTTATTTGTCCGACCGCTTCTATGTTAGCTACCTCTCTTTGTTTATAATTTATATTTTCTGCTGGATCTACTCTCTATTTTATGCTGCCCTTTGTTTTTGCTGCAGCTGTTGCATGTACTATAATCAGTGTTGGGTTAGTTACTGAAAAACAGTAACTAGTTACAGTTACTAGTTACTTTATTTAAAAAGTAACTCAGTTACTAACTCAGTTACTTACACCAAAAAGTAATGCGTTACTGTGAAAAGTAACTATTTAGTTACTTCTTCTACTTTTTTTTTTTAAAGCTCCCATTAATGCCCTTTTAGCCTTCATTTTAGTACTGTTATTGCACTGGAGAATAATACAATCTGTTGATCAACTTGACATACATTTGCATCACTGAACTCTGCTAAGCAATGTGCTCTACATACAACACACAAAGACAAAGATATGTTTCAAAGGGCCAATTTATTTCAGGCCAGAACAAATTGACAAAACTATTTTAAATAGCTGCAACATAACATACATAAGTAACAAACAGCATAATAACACTAACACTAACACTAACACTAACCACGTTAAACCCAGATTCCGAACTAATAAAGGTCTTAACTCATTCTCTTTCTATGCCACTTCAATATGGAATGCACTCCCAACAGGTGTAAAAGAAAGGGCATCTCTATCCTCCTTCAAAACCGCACTAAAAGAACATCTCCAGGCAACTACAACCCTAAACTAACACCCTCCCTTCCACATAATACCTCTTCGGATTGTAAATAATCAAATGTAGACACTTTTTCTTATACTTTCTGATCTCTCTCTCTGTGTCCACTACTTGCTGTACATATCCTACCAAGTCAGTCCTACACTGTTTCAATGTCCATTTCTCTGATGATGCAATTGATGACTGAAGTGTTGATACCAACCAAACCTAACCCCCCCCCCCCCTCCATATCCCACACCCCGGATTGTAAATAATGTAAATAATTCAATGTATATACCCTGATGATTATCTTGTGTGATGACTGTATTATGATGTTAGTATATATTTGATAGTATATATCTGTATCTGGACCCCGACTTAAACAAGTTAAAAAACTTATTTGGGTGTTACCATTTAGTGGTCAATTGTACGGAATATGTACTGTACTGTGCAATCTACTAATAAAAGTTTCAATCAATCAATCAATCAATCAACAACATAGCTGTAAAGCTGGCTTCACCTAAGGAAGGCACACGTGACATACACAGAGCCTAACCAGGCAGATTTGAATTGTTGTTTTGGGCAGTAGACGGGATCTTTGATCCAAGACACAACTTACATTTAACTAAAATGTTCTTTTCTTTGTGCTCGACAAAAGAAAAGAAGTGAGAATATCTCATACTTGCCAACCCTCCCGAATTTCACTGCCTCTCCCTGGGACAACCATTCTCCAAATTTCTGCCGATTTCCAGCCGGACTTAAGGCACGCCCCCTCCCGGTCTGTGCGGATCTGAGTGGGGACAGCCTGTCGTCACGTCCGCTTGGCCAACCAAAAAGTAACCACAGAACACTATACCGTATAGGCGTATAGTGTTCTGTGGTTACTTTTTTGTTGGCCAACGGTTGTATTGCGCACCCCCCTCCCCTCCCCTCCCCTTCCCACACTCAGACACACAGTCACACGCACACACAGAGAGCGCAGAGGAAGAATCAGAAGCACGTCTCTGCTTCGCTGGAATAAAACACACTCAGATCCTCAGTTTCTAGCCGATACTACATAAAAAGTAACGTAAAATAACGCAGTAACGCATCATGTAGTAACGGTAACTGAGTTATTGAATATAAAAAAATAACGCGTTAGATTACTAGTTACTGCCGAAACTAACGGCGTTACAGTAACGCGTTACTTTGTAGCGCTTTAGTCCCAACACTGACTATAATACTGTACATCAGGAGTGTCCAACTCATTTGAGCTCAGGGGCCGCATGAAGGGAAATCTGCGCACATGCGGGCCGGATTATTAAAATCATGGCATTAAAAAATAAAGATAACTTCAGATTGTTTTCTTTGTCTTACTTTGGCCATTCTGAAAATATTACAATAAAAGTATAGAAAAAATACCCGGTAGAGGTAAAGTTTAGATCAGTGGTCCCCAAACTATGGCCCGCAGGCCGAGTATGGCCTGCCAGCGTCCAAAATCCGTCCCGCGGGAAGTCCCATGTTTTTTTTTTAATTTGTCCTTTCTAATCTATTTTCTAACATTTGTTATACTTGGGGTCTCCTAGCCGCTCAGGCAAATCGTACTGTCTAAAAATGCATTTTCCCATCGATATTGTGACATCATTGCGCTCGCGGCACAGTGTCGGGCGAGCGTGCGGCAAGTACACACTCTTTTAGTCAATTAGTGCGTGAGGAATATATATATATATACATACACACACACACACACACACACAGCCCAATTTTTTTTTATTTTTTATATATATGTCCTGTCCAGCTTCTCAGGCAAATCATATTGTTGATGTAGATGCCCATATCGGCTGTTCAGATTTACTTTACAAAAGAGAAGTGTAGGATACTTCACTTGTTGCCTTATTTGTATTTGACTTTATTAAATGTATTTATATTATCATTTGGTGCAGTCGGGCCGGAGCAGGAGGGCATAGAAAGAGAAGAAAAAGGAAGACAGAGGGGGAAATTGTGGGGACAAGAGGGGGATAAGACAGAGAGACAAAAACAACAACAGCAAACACAACAACAACAACAACAACAACAATAGAGCAACATCAGCAAATACGACATGCACAAATATGATGGTAAAAGTAATAGCAAATAAGCAGTTAGCGAAAATAAAAAATAATACAGAAATGACAATGAGCATTATTACACTACAGATGGAGCAATTCAAATACCAATAGAAATAGCGCTATTGATAATGAACAATACCAATACTTTTCCTTTATTATCAACAATACAGTTGTTCAAATGCAACAATACATATACGTAATGATAACTTGAGATACGAAAGAATGCAGAAAAATGGAGGGGAAGAAAGAGAAGCAACCTACCTTAACCTTGTAGATTGTTATAGTAACATTAGGTTAAGCTTTGTCAGTGTGCCATGTGTTATACCCAGTTTACCCTAGGGCAACAACATTAATATATGTTTGATGAAACGTGATTATGTGCATGAGTGTATGTATGCATATGTACTTGTATATGTACAGAATGCGTATGTGTGTTTGTACAGTGAATGTATATGTACAGTATGTGTATATGTGTGTTTGTACAGTGAGTATATATGTACAGTATGTGTATATGTATGTTTGTACAGTGAAAGTATATGTACAGTATGTGTATATGTATGTATGTACAGTGAATGCATATGTACAGTATGTGTATATGTATGTTTATTTAACCCAATGCGGCCCACAAGTCAAATAGTTTGGGGACCCATGGTATATATCATCAACATATGTGTAACTCATATTTTTTTTAATTCTTTCCCTTCCTTCATTACTGCATAATTGATCAATATTTTGCTACACGTTCTCTATTCTTTTTGTCGTTCTGTTCGGAAATGTTGTCACCAATCATAAGAAGTAAACAAACTTTGTAATGACAAACATAAATATGAATTATTGTCTTAATTTCATAATGTGAATTAAATTGTTCAGTAATTGCTGAGATATGGAGAGGGAGCAGGATTAAAGCAACCAATTCTTACTCCTTTTCGGACATGTTGAATTGTATAACTTTAATAATGTGATGGTACTTAATGTAAGGGGTTAAGCATGTCTGAAACAAATAAACCATAACCGTTGCGTGATGCGCAAAACAGTCAGATAATTGAACGATGATTAATACAAAGGTGAAATGACGAAAAAAACAACACAAACATTTTTTTTCTTTAGTTTGCCTGCGGAGAGGTTGAAAGAGTTTCACATAGCATTGACACAAAATTATTAAGCCATAAAAGATTACCGTATTTTTCTGACTATAAGTCGCAGTTTTTTTCGTAGTTTGGCCGGGGGTGCGACTTATACTCAGGAGCGACTTATGTGTGAAATTATCAACACATTACCGTAAAATATCAAATAATATTATTCAGCTCATTCACGTAAGAGACTAGACGTATAAGATTTCATCGGATTTAGCAATTAGAAGTGACAGATTGTTTGGTAAACGTATAGCATGTTCTATATGTTATAGTTATTTGAATGACTCTTACCATAATATGTTACGTTAACATACCAGGCACGTTCTCAATTGGTTATTTATGCGTCATATAACGTACACTTATTCAGCTTGTTGTTCACTATTCTTTATTTATTTAAATTGCCTTTCAAATGTCTATTCTTGGTGTTGGGTTTTATCAAATACATTTCCCAAAAAAATGCGACTTATACTCCAGTGCGACTTATATATGTTTTTTTCCTTCTTTATTATGCATTTTCGGCTGGTGCGTCTTATACTCCGAAACGACTTATAGTCCGAAAAATACGGTACTTTAAATTTGTGATCTTCAGATTGCTTGTATAGCGTGTTAACGTACATTACATGATGTGAAGAGTAAAGAGCCCCTCTATCACTAACAGCATGTGCACTTATTTCATAATTCTGGATCTAAAAATTATGTCAACAGGTAAAATTCCCCCTAAAATGGAAAAACTGTAGGTATCTTAGGCTTGTTTTCTGGCAAGTTTCAGCACAATTTGGAATGCCCACTTTTTTAATGTAGTGCGCCTGCATCAGCCTGCTGACGTCACCTAGAAAAGACTGAAGGCAATACGTATTGCGTAGTACGTCTTTTGGTACCATCTTCATTCTGAATCATGATATTTTCACACGGAATTTGGATTTGGATATTAAATATGTCTGACAGATGCATTGTTTTAAGTTCTAGCAATACAACTAAAGAAAGGGCAACATTTCCAAATGATGGGAATATGAGGAAAATATGGACCTCTCCAGTTTAAATTGACTTGTGCAAAATGGTATAGAGCAAGCGAGAGGAGTGTAATTTGCAGCCATTATTTTAATGACTCTGACTACAAAGAGGAAGGGTTTTTGTTGGAGTTTGGATGGAGAAGAAAAATTTAAGCCAAATGCGATCACGAAAATTAGGAGCACCCTTAAGGGAGAAAGACCAAGTCAGTACCTGCAGAAAAAAGCTACTAGTATTCAATTTTGCGTTCTTGTCTACCGATGTTATCCTCAAAATGCTTAAGAAAATGCTGAAAGAGAATAAGGAAACAGAGACTATGGTGTGTATAAAAGAGCAGGAAAGTTATTTTTTGCTGTTAATGTTAACCATATCAGTTGTGAAGTCATCATGCACCAGGGCGACAAAAACTTGTAACAAAGTGATCAAAATAATAGTTTTACATTCCTTTATCCACACTATCTAGTAGGGCTGTGAATCTTTTGGGTGTCCCACGATTCGATTTAATATCGATTCTTGGGGTCACGATTCGATTCAAAATCGATTTTTTTTTTCAATTCAACACGATTCTCGATTCAAAAATGATTTTTTCCCGATTCAAAACGATTCTCTATTCATTCAATACATCGGATTTCAGCAGGATCTACCCCAGTCTGCTGACATGCAAGCAGAGTAGTAGATTTTTGTAAAAAGCTTTCATAATTGTAAAGGACAATGTTTTATCAACTGATTGCAATAATGTAAATTTGTTTTAACTTTTAAATGAACCAAAAATATGACTTATTTTATCTTTGTAAAAAATATTGGACACAGTGTGTTGTCAAGCTTATGAGATGCGATGCAAGTGTAAGCCACTGTCACACTATTGTTCTTTTATTTTTATTTTTATAAATGTCTAATGATAATGTCAATGAGGGATTTTTAATCACTGCTATGTTGAAATTGTAACTAATATTGATACTGTTGTTGATCATATTCATTTTTGTTTCATTACTTTTGGTTTGTTCCGTGTCGTGTTTGTGTCTCCTCTCAATTGCTCTGTTTATTGCAGTTCTGAGTGTTGCTGGGTCGGGTTTGGTTTTGGAATTGGATTGCATTGTTATGGTATTGCTGTGTATTGTTTTGTTGGATTGATTAATTAAAAAATAAAAAATACATAAAAAAATAAATAAATTTAAAAATTAAAAATTAAAAAATAAATCGATTTTTTAAAAATGAGAATCGATTCTGAATCGCACAACGTGAGAATCGCGATTCGAATTCTAATCGATTTTTTCCCACACCCCTACTATCTAGGCAGGGAATAAGCTTCAGTTCTATAGATGACGTCACACCAAGAAGAGGCAGCCTATCTAGTCGGGTGATGGAAAGGGGGCGTTCCAAGTACAGTCTACACTTTTTTATATATATATATAAAATAAACAAAGATAATTTGTTGGGGAAATGTTGGTCATCTGGACGCTATGGGTTCTTTAGAGGGGAACTGCACTTTTTGGGGGGAATTTTGCCTATTGTTCACCATCATTACGAAAGACATGACAATGGATGTATTTTTTTAATGCATTCTAACTCGTAAATAAACGTAAGTAAAGTCTGCTTACTGAGGAGGTTCTCTGTGCCGCCCATAAAATCCAATAAAAAAACACCTCAAAACCACCAACAATACTCCATTTACATTTTGTGACTTGAATATTAACCAAGTGTAGCGCCGTGATCACCAACTTGAGTGCCTATTTCGACATGATTGACTGGCGAGGTGTTTCCTTGCTTCCTGGAAGTGTATTGTAGATCATAAATCCTTGCTTTCATCTTGATAGTATTAGGGTGAGGACATAATACAACATGTTGATAAACTTTGACAGCCAATTTAGACCCGGTAATGGCGAGAACGTCACAAAAAGATATCTGGTTACACCCCTCTTTCCTTGGCGAGGTTTATGAGTAATTTTTCATCGAAATGGGAATACATGAACATCCCAGCAGTTGGCACCCTAATGACAGCAGACCTTATGCAGTAAGTGATGTTTTATTATGTTTTTGGCTCTCATAAAGTCTGCAGTGAGTTGAAATCAGTGATGTTGTTGGAAAAAAAAGCAAACGTTGTGATGCGTTTTTGAAATGAATGTGCTGCGTATGCTTAAAGTGATAAATACGTAAATATTAAATGTTTTTATAAATGTGCCCGATACTACATTATATATATACTTATATCATGTATATAAAACCTCAATGGAGGTGTTTTTTTTAGGGCTTTATAGGAGGAATAGAGCGAGTCCCATAGTCTCCATAGACTTTTGTTTGCATTTATTTCATAAAGAATGCATTAAAAAAAGGAAAAACAAAAAACACATGTTTTTTGTCTTACATAAGGATTGTGAATGATAGGTAAAATTCAAAATAAAAAGCGCAGTTCTCCTTTAAAGGCTTACTCACTGAGAAGACCATCCGTACCTGGCTGGACTTGGTTCAATTCCCCCTTCCTCTCTTGGGTCACGCTGGTCTACATTCACCATTTGTGTTATAACCAGTTTACATGTCGAATATTTTCTATTCTGCCGTATTACCGCAATTTGTTGGACTTTGTGGACTATTTGCAGTCTTATTTGGAGTCCTTATGATGTTTTATTTTGCACTTGTTTGTCGCAGGTGAGCGTTTGACTTTTGGGTCATGTTGATTATTTGTATTAAATTTGGAGTGTTTGCATTACAGTCATTCTGTGACCCGGCTACGTTGCATGTGTTCATTGAACACGACCCTCTTCCCTAAATCCCCACTGCCTCTTGTTAAATAAATGGGGGGTTGTTGAGGTTTGGGGGTGCCCCCCAGAACCCCCTCAGGCCCAGGGCCCTCCCTGAGGTTAAGTCGGGCCTACTCACCAGACCTCACAGTGTAAACTGTCATGATCCGTTGCCCGGATCATGTTTTATTTTAGTTTGACTCCCTTAGTTCTGTTTTCAGCACCCCTGGGTTTGTGTTTTAGTTGCCACAGGGGCTGATTATTTTCACCTGCCTCTGATTAGTGTTTGGGATGCTCACCTGCTCCCGGGCACTAATCAGAGAGCTATTTATTCCTGCTTTTCGCCACACTTAGTCTGGCTGTCTTGTTTGCACTATGCAACAAGTTACGTGGGTATACTATTTGATTGCTGAATAAATGCTAAGTCTTCCTGTTAGCTATTCCCTTAGCTTCCCGTGCAATCGGTATGCTTTTCTTGTGTTTTTTCATTTCGCTGTAGTTTTGGATTTTGACTGATTTATGGTAAATAAATCATTGTCTTACCTGCACGTTGCCTCCGGACTTCCGTCTGCATCCTGGGAAAACGATCCGCAAAATAACATGCGACCCCGAAGTGACAGTAAACATGGCGTTGATCCCTTCATAGGAAGGCCGCCGAGTGTTTGTCCTAGAAGAAACTTTAATAGAATAGAATAGAATAGACTAGAAAGTACTTTATTGACCCCTGGGGGAAATTCAGCACCACAGGTCGCTCACAATAATGCTCCCTCAAATCCTCTTTTTTATGGGTAGAATCTTCTAAAGCTTACGGAGTGCAACAGATTCTACAGTGCTTGTATTATGTATAGCGTAGTATATGGATTACATTCTAGACTCTACCAGCTCATTCCAGTGACCACTACTTCTCATAGACATAACACTAGAAATAAACCTTTATTAAGAGGGACAGATCGTCATCTAAAGTGTGCAAGCTTTAGTATAGCCTGTAGAGGCCCGGTGATCTGGAATGAGATTGATAGCTCTATAAAAAAAACGTATTCTTTAAACATTTTTAAAAAGCGTTTTAAGCTAAATTTATTGTGACATTATGCTTAGTACATTTAGCACACCCCTTATGGTTGAGGAATTCACATTAGTTGCATAATTTGGGTCTTGAACTCTGTATGTATGATGAGATTATCTCAGATATTCAAGATGCAATCTTTTAATCAAATTTGAATAATAGGATACAGAGACTGATTTGGTGGATTCAAATATTCCTTTTTTATTAATAAATGAAATTGTAAATGGGTATCTGGTGGGTAGATTCTGAAATGTATTGTATTGTATTGTATTTTGTATATTATATGATGATGTATATTTTAACTGTGGGTCCCTGTCCATAAGCTGTGTGCTTCTAAGGATGACCTTTTTGCAGAACGGACTCTGATATTAACAAAATAAACAATAATGAAATACAAAACTATGCCTGTCTGTAAATAAATAAATACATATAAAAATAATGCTGTAGTTTTAGGAGAAAAAGTTCACAAGTTGTTCACAAACTAACTAAATAAGTGGGACAAAAAACCTTAATATGTTACTGTGTTGACTTTAATTACTTGCTAAAAAAACATTTTCAGTTCTATAATCTTTTGTCAACGTATTGGATCAGTGCTTGAAATCGGATCAGATCTAAAGCCAAAACTGATGATCAGGGGCCGTATTTTTCAAGCGTCTAAGAGTGCCATTTTACACTTAAGTCCTGAGAATTTGCGAAATTTAGTCCTACTCTCAAACTTAAGAATAAAAGCTATTTATCAACTTTCTTAAGTCTAAGAATCACTCCTACTCTCCATGATATTTAAGAGAACTTCAGAGGTGTCCTAAGTGGTTAGGAGTTGCCAGCGGGGGATGGCACCGAGGCGAGAGAGACGTGTGCGAACGTTCAGGGAGCGGAAGGATGTCCTGGCTTTGTTTGATGACGAGCAGCTGATCAAACGATATCGTTTCGACAGAGCGGGTATTATTTTTGTCACAGATTTAATAAGGGGCGTCATCTCATCAGCAACATCACGCAGCAGAACTAACGGTCATCACAATGCTTCGATATCTCGCCACTGGGAAAGTGAATTGGAAAGAAAAGGAAACATTTATTTTTGATTCATTGCCAATATTGTTTGTTTGTTTTGTATTATTTTGTAGTTTATTGTCAAAATATACGCTCCCATTGTCCACTTAAATATTTCTAAGATATGTATTTATTCTTAGACAAGGGATTCCCTTCCGTGATTGGTCATTTCTATGGACACATAAATGACGTCACCTAAAATTCCGTTTACGGCACATAGTAATGTCGTAATTCAGCTCTGAGTGTGACACATAGGATTCAGTCCTACACTTCACTGAAAGTGTGAGCAAGACGATTGATAACTAACTTTTAAGTGCAGCTTTCAGCGAAGAATTTCTTTACTCATAAGTCAACTCTTAGCAGACTTCTTAGGAGTAATTCTAAGACGCTTGATAAATACGGCCCCAGGACAACCCTAGATATTATATTTGACTCTGACAAATTTTCAGGTACAGTTTTTAAATCCACCTTTGATTGAGTCTTTCTTACCCTCAGCTGTGCAAAAACTACAGTTAAATCTAAATATAGTTCATAAAAGATATAAATAAGTTATCGGTAATAATAATGGTCTTGAGAGGCAGAAAAAAAATGATGCTTCCCTCCCGTAGAATAAACAAAATAAGTCCATCCTTAAACAATAACTGCAGTATGAGAGGCTCTCACATGTAAATAATGTTGAAGCCACATGATTGCTCTATAATTACCACAACAGCAATAAAGATGCTGCAATTCCACAAAATTATTTGTATAAAACTGGATTTCCGGCGCCAACAACCATAAAAGCAAGACTCTGCATACAACATGTCCGATAAATAACGTGCTGCACTTCGAATCCTCATCCTCTCCCTGGAATCACCGAGAGACTCACAATGTTGGCGATGCTGAGGCTGCATCCTGCTCCACGACAAGTCATTGTACGCTACATGAGAGGTCTGAACCCACTAAGGGGGGGGCTACCTCCTCCTGGGACCCCCCCTAAGGCAGCACATGGCAAGCAGTGTTGTCTCTAATGAGCACAGACACACATTACTGGGTTACAGTGCAGGCAATCCATGAAAAGCTGCCGCAAGGAGCCCCCTGGGGGAAGCGTGGAGGGACGACAAAAAGCTTCCGTAAGCAGATTGCGCCATTGGAGGATTTGTAAGTGGATGTCCTGCTTCCTTTTAACCCCCGCATCCCACCTCCATGGACTCACCTGCACCTTCAAGCTGCCTTCTCCAAGCCCCTGTAGCAGTGATTGAGTTTCCAACAGCAGCTGCTGATGTCTTTGTGTGTTTGGTGCCAAACGTTATCAGCTTACCTGGCTATTAGGGACCATTTGTCGAGGTTAAACGCCCGTGGCTTAAAGGCGAAACAGATTCCACATTCACACATATAGCCGCATTTATTTTACTCTGTTTTCCTGCCCACTTTGCTCCTCCATTTATTCCACTTCACGCTACATTAGGTCAGCTTCCCTGGGCCTCTTGTCTTGGCCCCTTTTTGCTGCATGTGGTAACAATGCATCTATCCATCTTTCTCCTCCACCTGTGGGACATTCTCACTTGCACAACTTGTGTTTCATCCTGTTCCTCAACAGGGGAAGCACCACCAGGACGAGGCACAAAGCAGACCGAATCCTCTCAATTACATCTCTCACTTTCCTCATCCTGCCTGTCAACCTATTTCCTCTCCAGTTTGTCACCTCCTGTGCCTCTACTCCTACTCACTCTTTTTTTTTTTTTTTTTACCCCTTCCTTCCAATGCTTTTAAAAAATTTGCTCCAGATTTCCAGAGTCTTAGAGGAATAAATAGTGTGCTGTGGGAGTTACCAACACACTTTATTCCACATTTAGCCTCTTACTTGATGTCTAAACAAGCTGCAATGCAGCATAGTGCCACTCCTTTAATGTAAACACAACAAAAACTGTGCACCATAGCCTTTAAGCCGCCAGGATAAAAATGCATGTTTTTTCATTTGTGTCAGCTGGAGGTGCAGGAAGTGAGCCAGTACTTTTTTTTCATGTAAATAGTGTCAGGATATAGAAAATCCATGGACAGATGTATGCACATGTAACGAGAAGTGAATGGGCTCAAGAAGAGAACTCTGAGTGACTCCTTACAGCAGTGATTTTCAACCTTTTTTGAGCCAAGGCATAATTTTTTTATTGAAAAAATCCGGGGGCACACCACGAGCAGAAAACATTAAATAATGAAACTCATCAGTCGATGTTTACAGTAAAAAGTCATTCTGGCAATTGTTGGGTATGACTTTAAACCATACCCAACCATGCATCACTATAGCTCTTGTCTCAAAGTAGGTGTACTGTCACGACCTGTCACATCACGGCGTGACTTATTTTGAGTTTTTTGGGGGTTTCCTGTGTGTAGTGTTTAAGTTCTTGTCTTGCGCTCCTATTTTGGTGGCTTTTACCGTTTTGTTGGTATTTTCCTGTAGCAGTTTAATGTATTTCTTTGAGCGCTATTACCCGCACATGCTTTGTTTTAGCAATCAAGAACATATAAGTTGTTGCTATCTTTTTTTGTGTGGACATTGTTGATTGTCATGGCATGTTCGGATGTACATTGTGGACACCGTCTCTGCTCCACAGTAAGTCTTTGCTGTCGTCCAGCATTCTGTTTTTGTTTACTTTGTAGCCAGTTCACTTTTAGTTTTGTTCTGCATAGCCTTCCCGAAGCTTTAATGCCTTTTCTTAGGGCACTCACCTTTTGTCTATTTTTGGTTTAAGTAATAGATACCTTTTTACCTTCACATTGTCTCCCACTGTCGCCTGTATATTGTGATCACGACAAACCATCGCATCGTGTTCCCGACATCTACAAAGCAATTAGCTACCGGCTGCCACCTACTGATATGGAAGAGAATAACATTCTTACTCTGTTGAGCTCTAGACAGCACCGACACTCAACAACGGCACATTATTTGTGGATTATAATTTGTGGTTTGCAAAAAATATTTTTAACCCAAATAGGTGAAACTACATAATCTCCCACGGCACACCATACTGTATCTCACTGCACACCAGTGTACTGAGGCACAGTGGTTGAAAAACACTGCCTTATAGAGATTAGGGATACAATAATAAACAGTACTAATGACAACTGATGTACAACTGTATTATTACCACTTATTATAAATGGATAGTTTATTATTATAAATGATCAAAAAACAGGATTGAGGGAACTCTTGCTCATTTATTGTAGGGAATGTCAAATAAAATAGTTATGGTTGAAAACAACAAAAGAAGCAATCACATTCCTAAATATAAACATCCAAATGACACTGATCTGCATCAATTTAGTAACATGTCATCAAAGAGTAAAACTGCATTTATTTCAATATGCATCATAACAAATAGGATAATTAAAAAAAAAAAAGGATAGATGTTGATAGTCCAACACATACTATCTGGTACACACAACCTATGGAAATTATATCAGTAGAAAAAAAAACTGCATTTATTTTAGATAATAATGAGTCACATATCGGAATATGGGATCCATTATTTGAATTTGAGCTTATGAGATGCGATGCAAGTGAAAGCTACTATTGTTCATTTTTTAAATGTTTTTATTTTTTATAAATGGCTGTGATGATAATGTCAATGAGGGATTTCTAATCACTGCTATGTTGGAATTATTATTAATATTGATACTGTTGTTGGCATTATTCATTTTTGTTTGACTACTTTTGGATTGTTTTGTATCATGTTTGTGTGTCCTCTCAATTGCTCTGTTGGTTGCTATGCGGAATGTTGCTGGGTCGGTTTTGGTTTTGGAATTGGAATTGTATTATTATGGTATTATTGTGTATTATTTTGTTGGATTGATTAATAAAAAACAAAAAACAAAACAAAAACAGGATTGAATAACACACAGACTGAGTAGAGCAAGCTTGCTATCTTAAATGCTAACATGAAAACAAGACACATTAACACCATTCCCCATTAAAGGTGCTTTTTGCAACTTACTCTGAGTAACATTTTTCAAAGCAGAAAATATAACAAGAACCCCATTGGCTAGCTTGCTCTATATTGTTCACAATTACTAACTTTATGTAACAACAATTTTTACCGGCCCCAATAAAATGATTGGTGTTTACGGCGGTCACTCACCCAGTCTCGTCAACACGTATACATGCAGGGAGCGCATCCACACATACAAAAGCAGTCCAAGAGAAGCAACAATTGATTTGCAGTCATGTTGCTGTTATGATAGAATGTACATTCAGTGACAGCTAACGGTAGCTATCCAAATTGCTATTATTAGCCAACAACACCTAAAGCTAATGCGCGTGCATGTGTTACGTACGTGTGGAGTTGCGTCATTACATACCAGAAGAGGGCGCCATAAACGGTGTAAAATACATTGGAAAGTTGGCGCCCCCTAGGCATTTGTGTAAATGCATCACCTTTAAGAAATGACAATATAAACTGTCTGAGCAATTAAGCTATTCAATTGTGCACTTTGAACCCACAAGCTGTGCTTTCTCAGAACAGAGTGGTCATATACTATACTCAGAGGAATACAAGACAAAGTTGTTTTCACAGTGTGTTCAAGGATCACTGAACAGAGTAGGACGCCAAACGGCCGCCAGTAATACAAATGATAGATTTTCTTTGTTGCACACTTTTCATTTCAATAAATCTTAAAGTGCTAGAGTACAAACCAATATTGAAAACACTAAAAGCTTAGCCATTAAAACAGATAAAATACAAAAATTAAACACTAACAGTGATGGATAAGAAACACAAAACATGCATTATAGTTTTTTTTGTTTTTTTTAACAATGTGTCTTTTTATTTTAGTTATTTAAAAAAAAGTTACTTGGTCAGAAGTTTATAGTGCATGCATAAGTACTTTTGACAACATTCAACAATACCACGTTAATAATGATAACCGTCATAATTTTGGTCAAGATAACTGCAATAGGAAAATTTCATATCATAACATCCCTCGTAGAGATGTGACATTCGTAAACAAATTGAGTCTTTTGAACAGCTCTTAATTGAAAAACGTAAATCGATTTTCACTTTGGAGCCGTTTGTTTGCAAGCCATTTTTAATGCACATGCAGATGCAGCATCTGCCATTTCCCAAGTTGCATGTGTGTGCAACTCGACTGGCAACTGAACTAGGAATGAAAAAAATCGCATTGGGTTACAAAAAACTTGGCCGGGGGCCGGGCTATATATATATACATATTCCGAGCGCGTTAAATGTAAAAAACCCGATGACGTCACATTATCGATGGGAAAATGCATTTTTAGACAATATGATTTGCCTGAGTGGCTAGGAGACACAGAGAGTAACAAGCGGTAGAAAATGGATTAGAAAGGACAGATTTGTAAAATATATATATATATATATATATATATATATATATATATATATATATATATATATATATATATATATATATATATATATGATTTTGGGTTTTTTTTAAATTTGGGACTTCCCGCGGGCCGGATTTTGGACGCTGGCGGGCCGTAGTTTGCCAACCCCTGATATAATGGATATTGAATTACTTGACTTGGGCAGCACGGTGGAAGAGGGGTTAGTGCATCTGCCTCACAATATGAAGGTCCTGAGTAGTCTTGGGTTCAATCCCGGGCTTGGGATCTTTCTGTGTGGGGTTTGCATGTTCTCCCCGTGACTGCGTAGGTTCCCTCCGGGTACTCCGGCTTCCTCCCACCTCCAAAGACATGCACCTGGGGATAGGTTGATTGTCAACACTAAATTGGCCCTAGTGTGTGAATGTGAGTGTGAATGTTGTCTGTCTATCTGTGTTGGCCCTGTGATGAGGTGGCGACTTGTCCAGGGTGTACCCCGCCTTCCGCCCGATTGTAGCTGAGATAAGCTCCAGCGCCCCGCGCGACCCCAAAGGGAATAAGTGGTAGAAAATGGATGGATGGATGGAATTACTTGACTTGACTTTGTTTATAGGGTTAGGCGCAATAAGTGTTCAACTTCAGTCTAAACCCTTTCGGTCTGCAACATTTTCATTTTCAATCTATGAATGTACAACTGTTTGTTTATTTTGTTGACCATTGACCGAAGAATAATAAACGATATGCTATATGAATTAATAATTATTATAATTGGTTGTGAACATTTAACTCCTACCTTGTTTAATTTCATGACAACCTCAAGGTTTTTTAATCAATCAGAAATATCAAAAAGCTAAAATGCGGCAAACATTGGTAAGCTAGTGTTTTGCATTTTTACCATCATCCTTTGTAATGGATTTAAATGGGTGTCTTTTTTTTTTTTTTTTATGTTGATTGGACGTTTTTTATAGTTCAATGAGCAGATTGTGTTGTGTGACCATGTTTGTTGAATTCTTGTACTGGTTGATTTTTTTTTTCTGCACCGTGACTAGGGAAGGTTGTTTGGATTAGGTCATATAAGTATTGCTGTACTTTATGTACTACTTAGTACAATTAATTGCAGTTTCTTTCATCAGCTATCAGCTGGGTGACAAAATGGCAGCAATCACACCGCTATATCAATATATGATAAGTATACATTGCTCCTGGTCAAATATGTTTATTGAACTTGTTCTGTCTCGCGGCCCATGTTGAAGACGCTAGGTGCCCGCATTTGTCCTGTGGCCTGTAGTTTGGACATCCTTATGGAATGTTTAAAAAAAACGAATAATTATATTGATGGAGATTCAAATGACTTTGATCCATATTTTATCCTATAACTGCTACCAGTGATTGATTCCTCTTAGAAAAAAATAACTATAAGAATGAGTCATTTATTTCAAGGTCCGACTCCCTTTAAAAAGCCGTATATCCAACCTCAAACTCTTTGAATCACTAATGGGACTCAATGACACCACTGACAGTGGCTATAACATCAGACGTAGTTGTGAATGTGAAATGAATGTAATAAAAAAACACAAAAACAACGTCTTCAAGCCGCTGACATACGAACAGTGTTGGGTTAGTTACTGAAAAGCAGTAACTAGTTACAGTTACTAGTTACTTCATTTCAAAAGTAACTCAGTTACTAACTCAGTTACTTACACCAAAAAGTAATGCGTTACTGTGAAAAGTAACTATTTAGTTACTTCTTTTTTCTTTTTTTTTAAAGCTCCAATTAATGCCCTTTTAGCCTTCATTTCAGTACTGTTATTGCACTGGAGAATAATACAATCTGTTGATCAACTTGACATGCATTTGCATCACTCAACTCTGCTAAGCCATGTGGTCTACATACAACACACAAAGACAAAGATATGTTACAAAGGCCAATTTGTTTCTGGCCAGAACAAATTGACAAAACTATTTTAAATATCTGCAACATAACATACATAAGTAACAAACAGCATAATAACAGCATAGATGTAAACCAAGAAAGGCACACACTACATACACAAAGTCTAACCAGGCATTTTCTTCCTCAAGTAATTCTTATACAAAATCATGTCTGAAACCCAGAACACTACACATTTCCCCAGTTTTAGTTTAGAGATAAGGAAAGATTGGCCTGGCCCACTAGAATCCCTCTTTATGTTTGTGAACTTTATAGTCTATACATTTAGAGTGATGTGATAATCAAACACTCTAGAAGTCTAGAATGAAAGAGTATATAAGAGAATTGACAGCAACGTTCCCTCTCAGGAGCGCGCATGTGCAATTGCGCACTGCTCAAGCGTCCTCTGCGCACGGCAAATCTATGCCATGCACAAAATCAAATAAAGAAATAAGCGCATAACAATTTTCGACACGACACGGACACGACAGAGAAAACCGTTTTCGTCATCATTGTTCAAATATTGTAACGTCTGTCGAGACGCTTTGAGGACATGAATTGCATCCATCACTTTACTGAGCAAAACTCTTTACTGTCGGCCATAAACACATCACCAAAACATTAGTAAAAAAAATGATATCTAGCAAAACTGGTCATTTTCTGCAGTACAAACCAGACCAAAAGCAACTTTGTTATATCAACAGCAGCCGCTCGCTCTCTCACGTGCGCCAACACTTGCACATATGGCACTTAGCCAGTGATGCGTTTACAGCCACACAAAAAGTCGGACAACTCCAACACCACACATAAAGTGTCATTCCAGGTCGTTACACTATGATTTACCAATCAAATGTGTGCTTATTCTAGTGTCATTTATTAGGAATCTTAATTTATAAATATTAATCATTAAATGCTGTTAGTATATTAAATAAATACTAATAAAAATATATTTTTTACAAACAGGAAGTTGCAGGAATGTACACATGATCCCCTGCTTACATCTCATTGTGCAACATGTGAATGTTTTAATGGGAACTAAATGCAATGTCTGAAAGGGGTACAAATTATTTCCAAAGCAGGACCTCCACCCAGACAAACAATACAAGTACACAGTTCATGAAAAACAATATTTTTTGTTATTGTCATTATAAGTGGGCCTAAACACTTATATTAGAAATGGAAATGACTGCTGTCATTTGATTCTAATAATAAGAGAATGTTGTCTGTCTATCTGTGTTGGCCCTGTGATGAGGTGGGGACTTGTCCAGGGTGTACCCTGCCTTCCGCCCGAATGCAGCTGAGATAGGCTCCAGCGACCCCGAAAGGGACAAGCGGTAGAAAATGGATGGATGGATGGAGATGTAAGTTGTTATTTAGTGAGGTTTGGGACAGGTGTGCTGCTGGTGTAGCCACAGTGTGCACGTCTAAAGTTGCTCACATGGACTCCACTCAATGCTCAGGGACTTTTTGCATTTGCTCACACATGAACAATTAGAGGGAACATTGATTGACAGAGTGTGTACCTTCAGCGGTGAATGGTGGTGGTGGTGGTGGTGAAGTGGCATCAGAGTCTCTGTCTCTCTTTACTAGCTTCGTCGAAGCATGTTGCTATGTAGCTTGTTTCAGCAGATTTGAATTGCTGTTTTGGGCAGTAGATGGCATCTTTGATCCAAAGCACAATTTACATTTAACTAAAATGTTATTTTCTTTGTGCTCGACAAAAGAAAAGTAGTGAAAATATCTCCATGTTAGCAAACTCGACTTCTGGCTCCGCCATGATCAGACACGCCCCCCCCCCCCCTCGCTCCCCACACTGACACTCAGACACACCCACACAGAGCGCATGTCTCTCTCTCTTCTCCGGCTTGTGACACAAGAAGAATCAGAACGACACAGCAGCCCTCCGATAAAACACACTTTATACTACATAAAAAGTAACGTAAAATAACGCAGTAACGCATCATGTAGTAACGGTAACGGAGTTACTGAATATAAAAAAATAACGCGTTAGATTACTAGTTACCGCCGAAACTAACGGCGTTACAGTAACGCGTTACTTTGTAACGCGTTAGTCCCAACACTGGATACGAACACATGTGTTTTGACTTTTGTCCACGGTGGATAAAGGAGTTCATATGAGTTTTTTTGCATATAAAAAAAGCACGGTGTCGTCAGCATGAAATGACAACCACAATAAATCAGGTATAGAGCAATTTCATGGACAGATGTATGCACATATAACGAGAACTGTATGTGATCAAGAGGGAACTTTGAGGGACTCCTTGAACTGCTAATGGGACTAATGCTACTATTGATCATGAAATGACTGTTAAGTGTGAAGCTGGTTTGTGGTTGTACAGTGGCTAAGGACGTCAGCCATAGTTGTGAATGTGAGTGGGAATGGTTGCTACTCTGTGATTGACTGATGACCAGTCCAAGGTGCCTTTCCTGCAAAGTCAGCTGGGATAGGCTTTCGCTCAATTCTGCAGAATACTAGAGAAGATTGTCGTCAGCATAACATGACAAAGTGGAATGGAACATTAATGCATGGATGGATATACGTTTTAAATCAACATATTATCCAAAGGGGGCCAAAGAACATATTATTCCCCAATAGCAACAATAATGATGGAGATACTGCAGATGGATGATACCGACGAAACAAAAAATAGGTCACTCTAATTCAAGCATCTGAAAATACACATTTCATCAGGGATTGAGGGAGTGGAGGGATGCGTTTGCCATCTTGTAGGATGTTTCTTTTTCCTCTCTTTTCAAACTAGGGCAAAACGTTAAAGGGCAGCAGCTGAAATTTGGGCAGACAGATGGAAAAAAATGTGTGAGGGAAAGAAAGTGAGGACAGTGGTGAAAAGGTAAGATGGGTTGTAGGAGGTACAGGGGGGTGATTTTGTTGAAGAAAAATCACTCACACATCTGCTATTCATTTGGAAAGTTTCCAGCAGGCGTTAAATGATTCGCGAAGCCCCGTAGAAGTGCAGCGAGCAGCCAAAACAGGAGGAAGCTGATGTTTGTTTAGACTGTAGGTGGACTCTTCTTCTTTTTCTTCTTCTTTTTTTCATTAGCTGCTATTATAACGTCCCTAAACTCCACAGCACAAAAGCAAGGGCGCACACATCTGCAGGCGGACGCCCACAGAGTAAAAAAAGGCAAATGAGCGTCTTTGTGCTCTGTGAGTCACTCGCAGCGAGTCTTCACGCATCTTGCTTTTTTGGAATTAAATAAATATGCCCCCCTCCTCCCCACAAGCCTCCTCCAGCAAACTGCCACACCTCTGACTCACTTTCTGGCACCTCACCGCGACCATCCCAGGTGTCAAGAATACAGAGCATCAAGAGGAAGATGGGCAGACTTTGTCAGACGTGCGTTTTGCCAACAGCCAGCTGGTGCTGTCATGTCTGATGGGCTGGAACACAGACAGAGAAGGAGCCAAGGTTGGGGGAGGAAACGGCGAGGTGGAGGTGTGTGTGTGTTTGTGTGAAGGAGGGAGGGCTAACTTGGAAAAGGCACCGTGGCAGAGAACAGGAGCAGGGTTGGGTATTGTTGACATATTATCGGATATCGCTGCCAAAATTGGTACTTATCAGCCAATTCAACCAATCTGTCCAATGTCTGCAACTTCCACACACATTTAGCCAATCACCGTAATTTTTACGAATCATGTTTGTCTCTGTGCGGGGTTCAAACACACACATCAACTGTCTGATCCAAAAAAAAATGTTGTTTCATATGTAAACCAAGGGGCAGCACAGTGAAACAGGGGTTAGTGCGTGTGCCTCACAATACTAAAGTCCTGAGTTCAATCCCAGGCTCGGGATCTTTCTGTGTGAAGTTTGCATGTTCTCCCCGTGACAGCGTGGGTTCCCTCCGGGTACTCCGGCTTCCTCCCACCTCCAAAGACATGCACCTGGGGATAGGTTGATTGGCAACACTAAATTGACCCTAGTGTGTGAATGTTGTCTGTCTATCTGTGTTGGCCCTGCGATGAGGTGGCGACTTGTCCAGGGTGTAACCCGCCTTCTGCCCGAATGCAGCTGAGATAGGCTCCAGCACCCCCCGCGACCCCGAACGGGACAAGCGGTAGAAAATGTATGGATGGGACAGAAACATGTAACAAAATATCAACTACTTCCAGTTCTTGTCTCTGGCGTTAAGTTTTCTGGGTAATGGACAGATGGATGGATTGCATTTTTCATGGACTTAAAAATTACAACAAATTTACAGGATTGGACATACAGATACAGGGTAGACAGAACGGGAACACAGATTGAGCCGCCTCATGGGCAGCGCCCTGTAAAAAAGGTAGGAAAGATGGTAAACATGGGTGGAAAGTGTCGGGGGGGAAAAGCAAGTCCCCAAGTTCCAACCTAAACTCCTGGGGGGCAAGGATTTATTTAGAGACCAGGAGAAAACCAAAGCACTTATACATATTATGACAAACAACTCCAGACTTGCAATGAGGGGGCAGGGGGTGGGCATCTGGCCCGAAGCTGCCAGCCACTAGGGGCAGTGCCTCCATTTTCCTTCCTACCACGTGGGGTAGGAAGGCATGGGATGTGGAGTATTTGTGTGTGTGGCGTGTATTTTCCCTGGATGCGTAAGGTAAGACAAGACAAAACAAAAAAGCAAGCAGGGGTGATAAGGGAGAGGTGACCCTGAGGAGTGTGCGGACCTGGCTGGTCATCCAGGGTTTCTTGTTGGGGTAAACCCGGATGGTTTTTTCCACAGTCACATTCCCGATGCAGAACTTTATGTAGTCCAGCACCGTTCCTGTGGCTGTCTCCAGCTCCTGTTGTTGGAAGAGGTCCCAGTCTGTGTGTTGGAAGCAGTCCTGAAGTTTGGGGAGTGCATCGTCAGGCCAGGTCATAACAGTCTTTGTGATAGGCCTGGCCTGGCGTCTGATGGGGGTGTAGGTAGGAGAGAGCAGGAGGGAAAGATGGTCTGACTGTCCAAGCTGGGGGAGGGGTGTAGCTCTGTACGCGTGCTTTATGTTGGTATACACGTGGTCCAGGGTGTTCTTGCCCCTTGTAGAACACTTCACGTGCTGGTAGAACTTAGGGAGTACAGTCTTCAGATTGGTCTTATTAAAATCCCCTGCTATGATATGAACACCGTCGGGGTGGGCCCGCTGCTGTTCGTTGACGGTGTTCAGCAGAAGAGAGAGCGCTGTGTTTACTTTGGCGTCCGGTGGAATATACACAGCCGTGATGATAACAACAGACAGCTCTCTCGGGAGAAAAAAAGGCCGACATCTAACAGACATGTACTCCACGTCCGGGCAACAGTGCTGTTCAGTGATTGTCCCGTTGTTGCACCAGTTCTCATGCACGTAGATACAGAGCCCCCCTCCTCTGCTCTTACCGGAGTCCTTAGTTCTGTCCCGGCGGAGCAGAGTACGTCCGGCTAGCTGCATGCTAGCATCGGGTATTTCCGGGTGAAGCCAGGTTTCGGTGATAATCATTAAAAAAGCAAAGGCGGACCACAGGAGGTGCATAGAGTCCCATCTGTCCAGCAAAAACTCACGGGAGGTGTGGCGGGGCATTCATGACATCACGAACTTCAGAGGCTGCAATATGACAACTGCGGATCAGAGTGCGACACTGGCAGAGGAGCTTAACTGTTTCTTTGCCCGTTTCAAAACCCCCCAGCGACACTCATCTGCTCCAGCCCTGCCCCCGCCCCCACCGGGCTCCGGCGCCACTCCACTCACTGTACAGGAGCACAGTGTCAGACGAGTGCTCCTGGCTGTGAACCCCAGGAAGGCTACCGGACCAGATGGAGTACCTGGAAAGGTGCTCAGGACGTGCGCCCACCAGCTCGCTCCCCCCCTCACCAGGATCTTCAACCTCTCCCTGGCTCAGGCAGTCATCCCATCCTGCCTGAAGTCATCTACAATAATCCCGGTGCCGAAGAAGTCTCCCATCACCAGCCTGAATGATTACCGACCAGTGGCCCTCACTCTGGTAATCATGAAGTGCTTCGAGCGACTTGTTCTCCAGCACATCAAGGACCATATCCCTCCAGACTTCGACCCCCACCAGTTCGCATACCGGGCGAACAGGTCCACAGAGGACGCCATCGCTGTTGCTCTCCACTCTGCTCTGAACCACCTGGAGCAGCAGCAGAGCTACGTCCGGATGCTCTCTGTGGACTATAGCTCTGCCTTCAATACAATAATCCCGGACAGACTCTGCAATAAACTGGACACTCTTGGCCTCCCCCCTCTCACAAACGCCTGGATAAGGGACTTCCTAACGGACCGACCCCAGAATGTGAGACTTGGCCCGCACCTCTCATCCTCCCGCACGCTGAGCATCGGCTCCCCACAGGGCTGTGTGCTGAGCCCCCTCCTCTACTGCCTTTACACCCATGACTGCAGTCCGGCCCACAGTGACAACCTTACCGTCAAGTTTGCCGACGATACCACAGTGGTCGGGCTCATCTCCAGGGGTGACGAGGCTGGCTACAGAGAGGAGGTCCTGAAGCTGACGGCCTGGTCTTCGGAGAACAACCTTGCTCTCAACACCAGCAAGACCAGAGATATTCATCGTCGACTTCAGGAGGAGCAGCACCGACCCTGCCCCCCTCTACATCAACGGCGAGCGTGTAGAGAGAGTCCACACCTTCAGGTACCTTGGAGTCCACATCTCTAATGACTTCTCCTGGACAGTCAACACCACATCAATCATCAAGAAGGCTCAGCAGCGGCTACACTTCCTTAGAGTCCTCGTTAAGTACAACCTGAAGCCTGACCTGCTGCTGACCTTCTACCGCTCGTCCATCGAGAGCCTGCTGACCTACTGTATTACGGTATGGTACGGCAGCTGCACTGCAGCAGACAGGGAGAGGCTGCAAAGAGTGGTCAAGACGGCTCAGAAGATCATCGGCCGCCCTCTCCCCTCTCTGACAGACATCTACACCTCCCGCTGCCTCAACAGAGCCAGTGCCATCATCAAAGACAGCACCCACCCTGGCTCTGACCTGTTCCACCTGCTGCCCTCTGGGAAGCGCTACAGGTGCATTAAAACCAAAACAAACAGGCTAAAGAACAGCTTCTTCCCCAGGGCCATAACCATCCTGAACGGACTGCCCCATTGTCCCTCATAACTGCCTTCTCTTCGGTGCAATAACCCATTCCACCAACCACCCTGTTTTTGTTTTGTTTTTTCATGTATATATTCATTTCACACCATATTCATTGCACTTCTACATGTTTTTAAATTTTTATATATTTGCACATTGTTTTTCTAGCATGCACACATCGCACTGTATGGAATGGCCTCAATCTCGTTACCTTGCGTAATGACAATAAAGCTGATTCTGATTTCTGAAGGGAAAGCGTCCGCCTTTGATGAGTGCCAGAGAGAAAAGTATGTACCGTATTTTTCGGACTATAAGTCGCAGTTTTTTTTTCATAGTTTGGCCGGGCTCCGGTGCGACTTATATATGTTTTTTTCCTTCTTTATTATGCATTTTCGGCAGATGCGACCTATACTCCGGTGCGACGTATACTCCGAAAAATACGGTAGTACTATCAGTATGTAGTACTACAGTATAAGGCGCACTTAAAATATGTTCCTTTTGTTCAAAAATCGACATCAAACCCGGTGCGCCTAATGTACGGATTCATTCTGGTTGTGCTAACCGACTTTGAAGTAATTTAATTTGGTGCATGGTGTAATGATAAGTGTGACCAGTAGATGGCAGTCACACATTAGATACGTGTGGACTGCAAAATGAGGAGAGCAAGCAAGCATAAAACTTTGATGTTTCATTGAGAATATAAAACGTCACACGAGGCGCTCAAAGCATAAGTCCCGAACATTTGCACGCGTCCCCCATCGTAGTCTGCACCGTAGTCAATAAGCTCCTTCTTTTTCTCTATCCTCTTGTTGTGGGGCATTCATCTCCTGCTGATGCCATTTCTAATATAAATTAGCGTACAGCTTTAGCTTATATCTGTCAGTAGACTCGCTAAGGAAGAGCTAAAAACTACCGGTACACAAAACGGCACATCCTGAACAGATGGTCAGAAAGTGGCTTGAAGATGCAACATTTTGAACTTCGGAATGTGCTGTTTTGTGGGCGGGCCCTATTTACGTGCCTCCATTTCGACTGCGTATTCTCCACCCCCACTTTCGTGTACTTTAAGGCGCTACCATATGGAGTCTATTGACAGATTTCAGTTAAAACTATACATTATTTTGTACTAGGAATGGCAAAAGCGGAGGATGCATGTGCATGTACGAGCCAGTCTGTCCCTCAAAAAGAGGATAGCGGAAAAAAAAGGAGCTTATTAACTACAGCGTGAACTACAATATGGATAATCCGCTGACGTTACACAACAGCAAAAACTTCACAAAGGGAGCAAATCCCAAACGGCTCTTTGATGGAAATATGAAGGAAGGCAAAAATATTTTATAAATATCTCCACCATGCCTCCACGGTTTGATTTCAAATTTTCAGAACTTATGCAGATCCCAAATACACAAAAACCAGCACCAATGGGTAAGAGAGAAAAAAAAATCTGCCAAACAAAATCATTGAAGTGTGATGTTTCAAGGGATGACTGTATTTGACAATGTTGTTGTTCAGAATTGTTTCCTCTTAAAAAACCTTACTGTATATTAATACTGCTGTGTTGATGTCATATTCACATGTACTATTTTAATCAGCATTCACCTAATTTACCATTGGTGTGCCTTTTCCTTTAATAGCTTTCTTCAGGCTTCTGATAACAGACGTTACAGCGCACCCTGTTGCTTAGGCATGCACAAAGATCATTTTCGTGCTTGAATGAATGCAGCCACAATGATACTAAGTTATTACAATGCAATTTATTGGAACATATTTGCTACACAGTCATGTAGCAATTTAACAGATGAAATGAAGCCTCCTCAATCACAACATGCTTGTGGATGAACATCCAAAAAACACCAAAATAAAGGGTGGCAACCCTCACCTGTTCTGGGTTTTTTTTGTCCTTGCAGTGCATTACCATACATATTTATAGTCATAACGGCATTTCCACTGACATCCTTAAGCACACACACTGGCAGAAGTTCAACCTATCCCTGCGGGGGGAGGCTGTTATTGACTGTATCTCAACACCCAGGTATTCATTGTACGAGTGCGACTCACTTGGACTGATTGATGATGGCTGCAGGGCAGGTGGGCATTGAGTCATCTGTGGGTATTAAGAGGTGGATAGATTGAGGGGTGAGGGGGGGGGGGGGGGGGGGGAGCAGGGTGGCAGTAGGAGATGAAGTTAAGCAGAAGTGGCGCTCTGCGTTATGGGAAACAGGTTCAGCCTATAGCTTGAGGGCACGTTACAGTGAAACAATGTGGGAAAGGGAGGCATGGAAATGTGGCGAAAAGGGCAAAGGTTTACTTTGTGTTGCACAGAACTATGCCAGAAAGTGAGGCTGCATCTCTGTTTACAGTCAGTAGTCAGAACTTTACATACCCTCATTATTGGAATGGATAGCACTTTTATAATTTTATCAGCAGTTGTGGTTGCTCCTGAACATTCAAACTGATTTTCCTTCAAACTCAGGATGACCGTGTGGGTCTTTTTCTCGACCTTAGCAGAGTGCTGACTCAGCAATGTTCTTACCTGCAATTGTTTGAATTTATGGTCTTGGAATTTGCGGGAGTTCAGAAATGGTCTACTTTCCTAAAGCGTGTGTACATCTAGATTAGATTAGATAGATTTATTGATTTATTGGTCCCCGTGGGGAAATTCATTTTCACTGCCGTACATTTAAACAATAGACATTACACATCACAAAACAAAAATAACAAAAATACATCATACATGACAAACACATTTATGGGCTTGTCAGACAGGTCGGCCGGGCCTGCTGTTAAGTGCGGCTATAGCTGCAGGGATCAGGCTTTTCCTAAGGCGGGCCCTCCGGAATTTGATGGTCCTGTACCTGCACCCTGATGGTAGTGGGATGATGTATTGGTGTAGTGGGTGAGTCATATCCTGGACTATCGTGTTTGCCAGTCGAGTGATGGACCTGTGGTTTAAATCTGAAATGTTGGGTGTGGGTAGGCCGATGATTTTAGCTGCTATGTTTGTAATGCGTGTGAGTTTGGTCCGGTTGGTTATAGAAAGCATGGTGAGAAAACATGTGGAACAGTACATAACGATGGGTTGAACAATGCTTTGGTAAAGTAATAACAGGAGATGAGTCTACAATTCTCCTTCTTAAATCTTCACTGAGTTCCATGGACTTTGCTTTTGTTCTGAGTATTTGTGGATGCAATGAGGGTTGTCAAACATGTTATGTTATATTGTAAGATTTTGGTGAACATCCTGCATGATTTTGACAGTGTATATCAAAGGAAAAGCAAAATTAATTCCAAATTGTGCACCCGATACGTTTAAAAAATAAATAGAATGAAGATCCATCCATCCATTTTCTACCGCTTGTCCCTTTCGGGGTGGCGGGGGGTGCTGGAGCCTATCTCAGCTGCATTCGGGCGGAAGGCGGCGTACACCCTGGACAAGTCGCCACCTCATCGCAGGGCCAACACAGATAGACAGACAACATTCAAACTCACATTCACACACTAGAGCCAATTAGTGTTGATGCAAATATTCCAATCAATATAATCAAATGTTCAAAATGAATCATCAAGGGTCCAAAATAAATAAGACATTCCAGTCCATGGTGAGTTTATGTTAACTTCTGACCAGAACTCTGAGGTTCTGGAAGGAGGATCAGATAATATTCAGGCAGTGCTGTCGCTTAAGGGCCTGATCTACTAACATCCGAATAAGACTCGCCAAATAGCATGTGCAAAGTTTACAATTGTGTGTGCTATTAGTGGGTGTGTAGCAGGTGATCTACTAAGACTGTGTTCAGACGACATCTTCCAAATAGGATCCACAAGTGGCGAGGTGCAAGATGCTCTTCATCATCATCATCATTTCTTTTTATTCCTTTCATGAAAATGCATATATACAAGCCATATACAGTTGACACTTTCATTGTTTTTTTTGTTTCTTATACATTTCCATGATCAGAAAGGAGCAGATGGAAGAATACTATTCTTATGTTTATCTGCCCCCTTTTTAACGCAAATTATTTTAGATGACTTTATCACTGTTCCCTCCACAAACACCCGAACTCCAACATACTTTTAATTTTCGTTTAAGCATTTTCACAATGACACGTCCAATCAAAAAAAAATCAGTTTGATATAATTCCAGTTGTCTCTTTTTGTAACTCTTTTTAAATTCAAAGATATTCTTGCAACTTTTTAAGTCTTTGTTTAGAAAATTCCATGCTTTCACACCAGCAACAGACAAGCACATTTGTTTCGAATTTGTTCGCACTCTTGGATGTTTAAAATCATACGGCCTTCTGTGGTTCTCATCTTCAGACGTGAACACAAATAACTTTTGTAAGTCCTTCGGAAGAACTTTATTTCTAGCTTTGAACATCACTAATAGAGTATGCAATTCTACAATGTCTTTTAGTTTTAATAATCCTGACCTAATTAAGAGTGGATTTGTGTGGTCTCTATATCCTACTGTAAAAATTATACGAATTGCTCTTTTCTGTGAAAGAAATAAAGGCATTATGTTGCTGTGATATTTGTGATATTTCCCTATATTACTGCACAATAATTGAAATAAGGTAGAATAATTGAGCAATATAACATTCTCATTGTATTATATGGGAAACTGTATTTAACCTGTTCAAAATAAATAAGCTTTTAGATACCTTATTTTTCACATGCAATATATGAGCTTTCCATGTCAACTTTTCATCTAAGATGACCCCAAGAAATCTGATTTCAGACACCTTCTCAATTTTCACATTGTTTATGGATAAACTAACTTCTATCTTTCTTTTATTACTGAATACCATAAATATAGTCTTCTCCAAGTTTAAAGATAATGTATTTACATCAAACCACAATTTTAGTTTAACCATTTCCTCTTCAATATTATCGGCTAAGATTTTCAAGTCATCTCCTGAACAGTATAGATTTGTATCGTCTGCGAATAATATGTACTGTAACATTTTCGAAACCTCACAAATATCATTTATATATAAAATAAAAAGTTTGGGTCCTTAAATTGAACCTTGTGGAATTCTATATTCAATATTCATACATTCTGACCTATGATCATGGATCTCAACATATTGCTGTCGTTGTTGTATATAGCTGGTTAACCAGTCCAGTGCAACTCCTCTAACTCTATAAGTATATAATTTAGAAATGAGAATTTGATGATCTATAGTGTCAAATGCCTTCTTTAAATCAATTAACACTCCTATTGTGTATTTATTTTGATCAATTGCAGTTGTAATCTCTTCAATAATATTCATGATGGTCAAGCTCGTAGACCTATTTGATCGAAATCCATACTGACTTTCATTTGATAATTTATGTTTTTCAATAAAACAGTCTAATTTATTAACAAACAAATTTTCAAGCACTTTTGAAAATTGAGATAGGAGAGATACTGTTCAATAATTACCAAATGAATGTTTATCTCCGGTTTTAAATAAAGGTATGACCTTAGCTGTTTTCATACTGTCTGGGAAAACTCCTACTTTAAAAGAACAATTAATTATATAATGTAATGGTTTAATGATGCAATAAATTGTGTTTTTTATTATTTTCATGTCAATACCCTCATTGTCTGTTGAGGTCTTGTTTTTTAGTTTATAAACCACAGATAATATTTAATTTTCAGTCACTTCTCTAAGAAACATTGACTGCATAACCTTATTCCATGTAGCCTTTATGTTATTTTTATTTTCATGCAACATTATTTTGTAATATTCCCTTTTTGCTTGTCTCAATATATTGGTCAACTTGTTTTTGTAGTTCCTATAGCGTTTTTCAGCATTCTCTGTTCTTGATTTGATAAACTCCTTATAAAGTCTATTTTTCTTTTTACATGCATTTTTCAAACTGTTTATCATCCAAGGTGCATTATTTTGCCTTTGTTTAGATCTGAATGGAACCTCAGGACAATGCTTGTTATACAGAGTAATATAATGTTTAAGAAAATAATCATAGGCAGTGTTTATATCGTCTGTGTACACCTCTTTCCACTCTTGTTTTAATAGGTCATTCCTGAAGTTGTTAATATGATTGACACTTCTTTTCCTCTTAAGTGTTTGATGATAAGTTATTTTAGGGAATTGATAGTCAAATATTGCAAATATAGGCAGATGATCACTTATGTCATTCATCACTAACCCAGTAGTGATGTGAATCCCTAAAACATTTGTCAAGATATTGTCTATTAAGGTTGCACTAGTTGTGGTTATTCTGCTAGGCTTTGTAATTAATTGGTACAGCCCTTTTTCATATAATATCTCTAAAAAATCTGATGTTTGTTTATGTGAATCTACCTTTAGAAGATCAATATTATAATCTCCACAAATTACGATAGTCTTATTTTTATTTACACCATTAATCATTTCCTCTAATTTATCCATGAAGGTTTCCACTTTTGATCCTGGTTTTCTATATACACATGCAACAACAATGTTTCTATTTTGTTCTAATTCTATCTCAACAACTACACACTCCATTAAATCATTTATGGCCATTGTCATACATTTAACTGGTCTGCATTTTAGTTCATTATATATATATAGAGGGCCACCCCTCCTCCAGTCCTATTGTCTCTGCTAGTGACATACAGATCATAGTTCTTTAATTTCAGATCAACCTCCTTTCCTTTCTTTATCCATGTTTGAAATAAAGCAATTACCGTAAATCTACCTTTAAGTGACTCCAAAACATTTTGGATTTTGGAAATGTGTTTTGGTGGACTTCTACATTTAAAATGAATCAAAGAAAATGTATTTTCTATGTGTACGTCATCAAGTTGTTCCTCAGTATAATACTGGCAAGAATCCTTGATATGCTTAAATATATGAGTCTCTGAATCCATTTCATTATCAAAATCAAATGTGCCTCTGGAGTCTCTGGATGAGTCTAGATGAGTCTCTGGATCCACTTCATTCTCAAAATCAAATATGCCACTTTCTGTATAATCAACACTTGAAAGGGCTTCAGTCTTGAAAGAAAGAGTCAGGAGTTCCTTACAGGAGATCCAATAATCAAGCAAAAAAGAAGAAAAAGAAAAAAGAAAAATGCACTCACTATTTTCATTTGTACTGATCCAGGTCTTTCAATGTTCTCATCACAATCACTTTGGCTTGTTCTGGTGGTCCGTTTGTCCGGATGAAAACTTTTCCATTCCTGGTCCAGGTCGATTGGATTTTATTTTGCTTTTTGAGGATCCGGCCTGTCCAAGCAATTTCCGCATTTTTCTTTGACAGGTGCTCATTTAGATAAACTCCAGTGCCTTTAAGTTTTTTAGCTGCCTTCAGAATTTCCACCTTGTGCTTTCTATTTGCAACCTTGATGATGACTTTAGGCTTGTTTTTTTTGTCCTTACTTGGAAGAATGTGACATGCTGATATGTGCTGACTCTCTAGAGGAATATGTTTACTCTTCATGTAGCATACCACTTGTTGCTCCAAGGTGTCAAGCTCCTCAGATGGTGCATCCTCACCATGCTGGTCATCAGGTGGGCCAGCAACCCGGGCATAACTCCGATGCCTGGTCTCCAGGCCGGTGACCACAAGGTCATCAGCTCTGGATACTGTTCCAAGTCATCCACCCTTTGTTCTGAGCTCAATCTGTTCATTTTTGTGTTGGATGATAGCCTTTAGCTGCCTGATCTCCTCCATGAGGCCTGTCAGTTTCCTCTGTTGTTCCATCACTTCACTGAGTTCCCTTGACATAAAGTTTAGGGAATCTTTAATTCCCGCCATTTCAGCTGCTAACTTTGCGTTGGTAGTCATTGTTCTTCGAGCAATCTTGACTTTTGTTGGATGTCAGTGCATTTTAGTGGATTTCATTAGGCCTTTCAGCAGAGAGAAACAGTTGCAGCCATCTTGCTCAAAAGCCATGCCTCATGTTAGCATTATGCTCTTGATAGTCTGCACAACGCCGCGTTGGTCTCAGAACCAGCCAAGTCAAAGATGATTATGTCGTTTATCCCGGCAGATGCCTAGCACCCAATCTCTCTGGAAGGCGCCGACTTGCAGGACGTAGAGTTTTTCGTATCGGCACTGTCTGTGGGACAGGAGAGAGCTCGCCTTGGTGGCCAACTGGAGAATCTGCCAGGCAATTGTTCGAACTATCCTTCTCTATGGCGGGGAAACGTGGTCCATAAGGGTAGCTGGTCAACGAAGTCTGGCGGACTTCGACAATGACTGCCTCTGCCGAATCCTACAGAGCCGACACATTAATCGTGTACTTATCGCCTGTCTTTGTCGACGCCTGAATCTACGGCCTCTTCTTTCCCTGTTGTTGCAACGGCGAATAAGACAGTGTGGTCATGCGACTCAACGGCTGGAGGGTGAGGTGGTTCTAGTGCCTCACTAGCAGACAGCTGAAGACCTGGGCAATGATTATCAAGAAGGACCTCTCCGAACTCTAGGGTACGCAGGCGGTCGGCCTTCGTTGGCGGAATTGAGATTGGTTCGCCATCTCCTGCGACCTCACATAAGACCGCTGTGCGTGGACCGCCATGGTTCAGGATGTTGTTAAGGCCAGAGAGGAAGCCGGCTCAACCCGTCAGGGTAAATGCCGCCCCAAGACAAGAGGACTGCGTGTACAATAATTAACAGGTGCAAAAGTTGTGCAGCCCGCCCTATTTAAGTGAGGATTTTGTGTGTACTACTTGCTGTCATCATGGAGACACTCATAGTATACAAAACACAGGATAAGTTGTAAAATTCCTTTGTGCTGGCACATACTTGAGAGTGTTTGGTGATGACTGGTGGAATGGTGGATGGGTGCTTTACAATTGGACGCATCATCAGTAGTGTGCCCCTGGGTCACTGGGCGTTTCGGCCTTATCACTGGACCCCCTCTCCAGGGGTGGCCAGCCACAGGGTGATCGGCCCAGGGCTTGCGTCAATCATAATTGATCATGAGTTGCTTGGTGTTGAGCAGCAGACTTCTCATGGGACTATGCATGGCAGGGGCGTCCTTTTCCCTGAGTCAAGCCTAAGCTGACCGCATACCTCCTGGCTTGCTACTTGGGGGCCCAGCAGGGGTCTTTCCTCCTCATGAACAGCCATTGGCTGCCTCCGATGCAGCTTTGATGGCTGTACCCAGGCGTTGACCTTGGACTCCCACGTCTACAAGCAATTTGGTGGTAGATCTTGCCACAAAGCCTCTGCAGCCCACCTCCACTGGACGGACCTCAGTGTTCCAGCCACGATGTTGTGCTTCAGCTGCAAGCTCGGCATAGCGTTGGTGTTTTCGCTCATAAGCCTCATCCACTGAGTCCTCCCAGGGTACTGTGAGTTCGATGATGAAAACCTTTTTTTTTTTTTGTGAAGGGGACCAGAGTACCACGTCCGGTCTCAGGGTGGTCACAGCAATCTCCGGAGGAAACGCAAGCTGCCGGCCAAGATCAACCAGCATCCTCCAGTCGCGGGCTAAGCATAGCTGGCCTCTCTCAGGTGGTATGGAGCCGCTCCTGACCACCTTAGCCCCTTCACGGACAAAGGTAATGGCCTGCTGGTGGTTGGCTGCTGGTGGTGGTAGGGAGTTGATGGTAACTCAGGGTAAATGTCGCCCCAAGACAAGAAGACTGCGTGTACAATTAATAATAGGTGCAAAAGTTGTGCAGCCCGCCCTATTTAAGTGAGGATTTTGTGTGTACTACTTGCTGTCATCATGGAGACACTCATAAATCTACATTTACTTTTTTGACAGTCCTTTTATGTTGACAAGCATATTATGTCTTTTCTCACAGCCATTTTTGCGCAAATGCCAGTCTGCACGTCCTTATTAGAAGTACTAAATATAGACGCAAAACAGCTCCCGCAGTTGAGTTTTAGTCGTGATAAATCACACTGTGTGTGCTGAAGAGTTGTATTTGCATCTCCTTTTATCAGTATAGTGGGCGTTCTGATAATCAGCATTTATTCGGCAAATTCACGAAGACAGGCGTGCTAAGTGGATTGTGCTGCTTCATTTCTTCCCTTAAGAGAAGCAATTCTCTCCGCACAAGTTTAGTACATCCGCTTTGCGTGGGCTATCAAGTTCACATATGTTTTACTACACACAACCTGATTAGATCAAGCCCATAATACGTTGGCAGGAAAACTGAAATAGCCTTAAATAACTTTTTAACCGCACAGAAACTTATTTCACAAGTAATAGCATTTGATGGTATTTTGTGCACATGCTTGCCGTTATCAAAATTGCATTAGTCAGCCTCCTTGGTGTGAAAGTAGAAAGCTGCACGGCGAGGCTTGTAAATATTCCAAAGTGGCCACAGGTGCATTTATGAGCATGTAAATTTTTAAACCGCCACTCCGTCCCTGCATTGTTGTTTGCGGCGCTCATCCGCAATTTCTTCTCGCTACCTATGAAAGTCCAAAAATATGTTGATACGTCTTTCACATTCCCAGTGAAGCCACAAGCCATGCATTTAAAAAAAAAAGTTTTACATTTCTTTTCGCGGGGCAGCAAAAGATTATTTGTGCCATAGCACATTTAGACATCAATAATTCAGCATCACATCCATTTGGAGACATTAGCGCAGCTTCTTGTCTCTGCTACACAATACATCATTAGAGCATACAGCCACTGGTAATCATCCCATATATGGACGTGTGAAATTAAACCATATGATGAGATGGAGGGGCACCAATCATCCCCGCCATTGTCTTAAAGTGATGATGTCTGTTCATTGCACCGTGTCACAATGATGTCAATAATGCCTAAATGCGCTGTGTGGAGATCTTTACAAGAGTGCAATCAATTTGAGGGAAATTGTTTTTTATGCAAAACAATGTTTAGCAAAGCTCATTCATTTATTTCATCTTAAGTGGCCCCGCATTGCCCTCAATTCTTTTTCTAATTTATGATGGTTGTTTATCATTGTGCTGCTGTACACATGTTGGTCAATTAACAACTCAATTGTTACGAGATTGAAAGAGATTGTGCTGTTGTGCCTAATAAAGTGGCTGGCGGGTGTATAGTTCGAGCAGGCTTTCACCCGCTGCTACAAATGCAGCATTTTAAAAGAAAACAGCGCCCATTCTCGCTTTACTTTGCCCCAAATAGTCCTTATTTCGCCGCCCTCCCGAGGCTTGATTGACGGTCGTCACGGCAACCACTCCATCTCCGAAGCGTAATAACCCGCTCGGAACAAAAGGCGTCATAATTCTGTCAAAAGTCCTAAGTGGCTGGCTGGGAAATCATCGCCGGCTTAATTGCGATTAGATGTCAGCTCATACCTGCGTACCTTGCGAGGCCTTTTTTGAAGCGACAGCACCGACAAAGAGGCGAGACGGACGCCCTGTAGTGATACAGGTTCTCTGTGGCCTAATCTCAGACTCCCGCTGCTCCACGCTTCCACTTTGGAAGCCATTTACATTTCCCCCTCTCTGCCTTTTCTCATTCAAATCCAGCGCTGATTCACGCCGCAGACATCCTCCAGGAAGGACGTCTTTGCAGGTGGATCACAGAAGATGGGCAGCCGTCCAGAAAGATGATGATGATTAGGGAGGAGGCTTTGATGCATAATGAAGACTTTAATTATGTGCTTGCTCCTGTTCTGGCTGGTGTTTGCTGCTAATCCCGACATGCGAGCTGGACATACGGCAGGAAAGAGCACCCTTTAATGAAGCAGGTGGACTTACTTTATCATCACATAGGGAGCGAATGCAAAGAGAGGAGCGACGAGTGAAGGAAGGAAGGCAATCAGCTGGCCATGCTCAGCTCTAAGGCTCCACACTCGGAGGCGCAGAACACACGAGGAAGCATGTACCAGGCGCTGATTAGACCTAATTATGAATCCTGATTAAGCATTTTAATTAGTCGCACTTGAGCCGCGGAAGACGGAGGAAGACGGCGGGGAGCAATGCAGTGGAAAGTAAAAAGAGGATTGGAGTACAGGCCACTTTATTAAGGACACCTGCAAAGTGTGAGAGTCACAAGCTGCATGCTTGTAGACCAACACTAAGTATACCACAGGCAGTGTTAGAATCTAATGATGTACTATTTCAAACATGACATCGCTGTGTATTCTTTCTTACAGGGAACATTGGCCCCTCGAATGCTAACAACATTGGGCTCCATTCAGCAATACGTTTCTAACTTTTCCTCTTATCTTTCTTCCTGGGTGATTTCCTAAGAGGAGGCCATTCACATTCATGACATGTTCTTAAACGGCCAAATTGTTCCCACATGCTGTTCTTAAGTTGCTGAATGCCAAATGGTTAGTGCGTGCGTGTCTATCCTAATTTGCATATAAACACGCCCTTATTTACCCAGTATGCATATGTAAACACCCTTAATTCCGTAATTTGCATAGATAAACGCCCTTAATTCCCCATAAAAGGGCACAATTCCGGTGGAAAAGCCGATCATCAAACACTCGGAGAAAACACTAACAGATTACAGAAGAGAAATTCTTACTATCTCGCGGGGGAAATACATAATGTCAAAACGTAAGTTTAAGAAAGGGGGGACTGCTGAGGTAGCCTAAAGCATTCAAATAAATATTCGTCACTTCGAGCAAATAGGTCTACATGATCGTGAAATATGCGCTGCCTCCCCAGGGCACGATCTTCGCCATCTTTCAGTAGCAGCAAAAGCATTGCCATTGTGTGAGTTGAGTCTTTTAAAGAGTCACCTGTTACGATCCGCTGCACGGATCATAGTTTGTTTATGTTTCTCGTCACATATGTTTTCAGCACATTTGATTTTGTTTGTGTTCAGTTGCCATGTCAGCTGATTACTTTCACCTGCCTCTGGTTAGTGTTCGGGACGCGCACCTGTTGCCCGGGCACTAATCAGAGGGCTATTTAGTCTTTGCTCTGGCCTCACTTGGTCTGGCTTCCTAGTTTGTTCCCATACAACTGTTAACGACTACTTTGATTCTGCTAGCTTTTCACGCTATGCTATTTTTTCCTGCTAGCTCCCACGCTAGTCCTTTTGTTTTGCCTTTTGTGCTACATGCATGTTTTTTGTTTATCCATCATATGATTTATATTTAAAATAAATAATTTTCCTACCTGCAAGCTGTGTCCGAAGCCGTCTGCATCCTTGGGAGAACCACACCCGCATCACTATGCGACCAAGTCGTTTCAGTAGGAAGCCAGCAGAAGACATTTCTCCCGCACCGGCTAACGAGGAGTGGGACGAAGGTACGCTCATGGTGTTGCGAGCGATGGAAGCTGAGACGCTTCGCTATTCGACGGAGGAGAGGTCGAATCTCATGTGGGGAGCTGGAGGCTCTCTTATCCCCATCGATTCCCTCTGGTCGGAAGACATCGCCGCTACACCGCAGTACCGTGCGCGCCGTCAAAGACGGAAGCCGGCCAGGAGGTCTTTCCCTCGCCGCCAAGACGCGCCGCTCCTGCAAACTCCTCCCCCGGACCGAAGCAAGCTACATTCAGCCCAAACTTCCCCTCCTCAGATGTTTGGCAACCCCATCGACCACTTCGCCAAACAGTTCTCTGATTGGGCTGTCAGTCACATGGACATTTCCAACAATGACGTCATTTCATTGGCGCCCCCCGAAGAGGTAACTCCGCCCACTCCCGATGACGTCATTGAGCAAGAATTTTTTTTTCCATCATCTGCTTCTTTCTGTCAGCCAATTCCAAATAACTTGTATTCCAAGATAAAACATTATCAGGACATTTTTATTAAGTGTAAGCCTAGTCAGTCACATTCTGATTTTCAAACTCCACCTCCAGTGACTTTGGTTCCGCCCCCAGTGACTATTGCTCCGCCCACTGCACATATTTTCTCCCCCTGTTCTCTCACCAAATCTCAAGTGGGGGGTGAGAATAGACAATTTGGACAATTTAAAGAGGAGGAGTATAACCCCCTCCTTACCTCCCCCCACCCACCCTTGAAGACAGTTCCAAACCGCAAAGAGCGCGTCTGGTATCCGCGTCTTGAGGGGGGGGCTAGTACTGGGAACTGTGCTAGTGCGGTGGCACAACTTCGGCGTGCTAAGCCGCAACCTCCTGCACGGCCACCGCCACCAGTTTTTCGGCGTGCTAAGCTGCAACCTCCTGCACGGCCACCGCCACCAGTTTTTCGGCGTGCTAAGCCGCAACCCCCTGCACGGCCACCGCCACCAGTCTTTCGGCGTGCTAAACCGCAACCTCCTGCAAGGCCACCGCCACCAGTCTTTCGGCGTGCTAAACCGCAACCTCCTGCACGGCCACCGCCACCAGTCCTTCGTCCTGCTAAGCCACAACCGCCAGCTAGGCCACCTCCAGCTGCACCTCGGCTAGCACCTGTTCCTGCACCTCGGCTGACACACCAAGCTTCGTCTCCAGTACCTCCACCACGCCAAGCTCCACCATGCCAAGTTCCTCGGCTGGTTCCCACACCAGCGCCGGCTCCCAGGCTGGTTCCCACACCAGCGCCGGCTTCCAGGCTGGTTCCCACACCAGCGCCGGCTCCAGGGCTGGTTCCCACACCAGCGCCGGCTCCAAGGTTGGTTCCCACACCAGCGCCGGCTCCAAGGCTGGTTCCCACACCAGCGCCGGCTCCAAGGCTGGTTCCCACACCAGCGCCGGCTCCAAGGCTGGTTCCCACACCAGCGCCGGCTCAAAGGCTGGTTCCCACACCAGCGCCGGCTCCAAGGCTGGTTCCCACACCAGCGCCGGCTCCACGGCTGGTTCCCACACCAGCGCCGGCTCCACGGCTGGTTCCCACACCAGCGCCGGCTCCACGGCTGGTACCCACACCAGCGCCGGCTCCACGGCTGGTACCCACACCAGCGCCGGCTCCACGGCTGGTACCCACACCAGCGCCGGCTCCACGGCTGGTACCCACACCAGCGCCGGCTCCACGGCTGGTACCCACACCAGCGCCGGCTCCACGGCTGGTACCCACACCAGCGCCGGCTCCACGGCTGGTACCAGAACCTGCACCTGCTCCACGGCTGGTACCAGAACCTGCACCTGCCTCCACGGCGACGACGTCTCCTCCTGCCTCCACGGCGACGTCGGCTCCTCCTGCCTCCACGGCGACGTCGGCTCCTCCTGCCTCCACGGCGACGTCGGCTCCTCCTGCCTCCACGGCGACGTCGGCTCCTCCTGCTTCCACGGCGACGTCGGCTCCTCCTGTTTCCACGGCGACGTCTGCTCTCTCCTCGTCTTCATCTCAGCGACCTCGAGTGGTCTGGCTGCGCAAGCGGCGCTCTCGGAGGTTTGTTTGTGGACGCCAGTGGCGCAAACAGCAGCGACACCCGAGACGTAGTCGTAGAACTCTCCGGCTGCTGAACTTCTGGCGCCACTCACGCCCACCTTCTCGGCAGCCACGAATGTGGCCTTTCCGTGGTCGCCCGCCTCGCCTGCGGCAGCGGCGTTCCACTCGCCGCCGCCACCTGACTCTTCCCCGGTGGATTCGGGGACACGTGGCCTGGCGACCCACCACCAAATCCTCCCTCCACCCTCCCTTGACTCTCGAACTATTTCTTGTTTTTTGGGTTCTAGTTTTATTTAGTGTCAAGGGACATCTGGAATCTGTCCTTTAAGGGGGGGGTACTGTTACGATCCGCTGCACGGATCATAGTTTGTTTATGTTTCTCGTCACATATGTTTTCAGCACATTTGATTTTGTTTGTGTTCAGTTGCCATGTCAGCTGATTACTTTCACCTGCCTCTGGTTAGTGTTTGGGACGCGCACCTGTTGCCCGGGCACTAATCAGAGAGCTATTTAGTCTTTGCTCTGGCCTCACTCGGTCTGGCTTCCTAGTTTGTTCCCATACAACTGTTAACGACTACTTTGATTCTGCTAGCTTTTCACGCTATGCTATTTTTTCCTGCTAGCTCCCACGCTAGTCCTTTTGTTTTGCCTTTTGTGCTACATGCATGTTTTTTGTTTATCCATCATATGATTTATATTTAAAATAAATCATTTTCCTACCTGCAAGCTGTGTCCGAAGCCGTCTGCATCCTTGGGAGAACCACACCCGCATCACTATGCAACCAAGTCGTTTCATCACCAATCACTTAATCAACGCCCCCCTAATTGATGTTCGTGTGTGTGTGTGTGTGTGTGTGTGTGTGTGTGTGTGTGTGTGTGTGTGTTTGTGTGTGTGTGTGTGTGTGTGTGTGTGTGTGTGTGTGTGTGTGTGTGTGTGTGTGTGTGTGCGTGAGTGTACGGACAAATCCCAGTTAAGAAAACATTGGTGTATACAAAAATCTCCTTAAAGGGGAACATTATCACAATTTCAGAATTGTTAAAACCATTAAAAATCAGTTCCCAGTGGCTTATTATATTTTTCGAAGTTTTTTTCAAAACACGCAATATCCCTAAAAAAAAGCTTCAAAGTGCCTGATTTTAACCACCCGTCCATTTTCCTGTGACGTCACATAGTGAAGCCAACACAAACAAACATGGCGGAAAGAACAGCAAGCTATAGCGACATTAGCTGGGATTCAGACTCGGATTTCAGCGGCTTAAGCAATTCAACAGATTACGAATGTATTGAAACGGATGGTTGTAGTGTGGAGGCAGGTAGCGAAAACGAAATTGAAGAAGAAACTGAAGCTATTGAGCCATATCGGTTTGAACCGTATGCAAGCGAAACCGACGAAAACGACACGACAGCCAGCGACACGGGAGAAAGCGAGGACAAATTCGGCGATCGCCTTCTAACCAACGATTGGTATGTTTGTTTGGCATTAAAGGAAACTAACAACTATGAACTAGGTTTACAGCATATGAAATACATTTGGCAACAACATGCACTTTGAGAGTGCAGACAGACCAGTTTTCATCAATTAATATATTCTGGAGACATACCCTCATGTCAGCAGGCCAGGGAAGCTAGGGTCGATATTCTTCTCTTGATCATCTTGGGACGGTGTGAGCCAAGACATCCAGGGGATTTAGCTCGCTCGTCTGCGGGAACAAACTGCCGCCATTGCTTGCCGTGCTAGCGAGTCCTTTGTCCCTGAATAGCTCACACACTCCGGCAGATTCAATGGGGGTCTGGCGGCAGATTTCTTTGACTTTATCGTTGGAAATGCATCTGCTTTGAGTGTCGCAGGATATCCACACATTCTTGCCATCTCTGTCGTAGCATAGCTTTCGTTGGTAAAGTGTGCGGAACAAACGTCCAATTTCTTGCTACTTTCGCATCTTTGGGCCACTGGTGCAACTTGAATCCGTCCCTGTTCGTGTTGTTACACCCTCCGACAACACACCGACGAGGCATGATGTTTCCAAGGTATGGAAAACAGTCGAAAAAACGGAAAATAACAGAGCTGATTTGACTCAGTGTTTGAGAAAATGGCGGATTGCTTCCCGATGCGACGTCACATTGTGACGTCATCGCTCCGAGAGCGAATATTAGAAAGGCGTTTATTTCGCCAAAATTCACCCATTTAGAGTTCGGAAATCGGTTAAAAAAATATATGGTCTTTTTTCTGCAACATCAAGGTATATATTGACGCTTACATAGGTCTGGTGATAATGTTCCCCTTTAAAAACTTCGTAAGTGGGCCTGAGAACAAAATTTGTTCTTAAGAATGGTTGCTGGATGGGGCCCATTGTCCCTTGTTTCATAGTTGTGGACTTAAAAAGTATGTCTACAGTTAAAATGTCCCCCAAATGAGACAAAGTAGTGATTTTAGGCTTGTTTTTTAACAAAAGCATGTTCGGGAGGCCTAAACTGGGGGCTAATTCATTTAAAGGACTAACCAGAGGAATGATGATGTGTCGGTCAGAACATGAAAGGAAGCGATGAGAATACAAACATTCTTCAGTGGCTTTATTTTGGCTGATGTCGATAGCACTACAATACATGCATATATAGGAATGGAATGGAGTTCTGTAATAAACAAAAGTGTGCATTAGGGTTGTACGGTATACCGGTACTGGTATAGTATCGCGGTACTAATGAATCAAAAACGGTACTATACTTTGAAAAGCACCGGTTCCCGGGCAAGATGGCGCTTCGTCACGTCATGACATTGCTTTTTGCGAGCAGAGGAGCATGTTCGGCAGCGCACAATCTCGGAGTACTTACAAACAGACACAGTGTGTAGACAGAAAAAGGAGAACGGACGCATTTTGGTCAAAAAACTAAAGATAAAGGTGAACCTTTAACACTGTAACGCCCTCAGGAAGAGATGCTTTAAGCATGGCTAGCTAGCTAGCTGCGAACGTCCATTCGCAGTCGGCAGTGTTTTAGCTACTTCTAAATCACTAATCATCGCCTGCAAAGAGACATATAAAGTACGTTTCTTACAAGTATCATCCCTGCAGGACGAGGAATAGCTAAACATGTTTCACTACACACAGTAGGAGGATACGATAGCTAACCGCTAACAGCAAGCTAGCACCCTGAATGTGAACAAATGCCACACCTAACATCCACTGCAATGATACCAAGTACAAGAGCGTATTTAGTCGATACTACTATGGTTACATCGATATTTTTTATCGTCACAAAATCTTTTTTCCTTTTTTTAAAATGTATATTATGTTTATAAACTCAGGAAATATGTCCCTGGACACATGAGGACTTTGAATATGACCAATGTATGATCCTGTAACTACTTGGTATCAGATCGATACCTAAATTTGTGGTATCATCCAAAACTAATGTAAAGCATCCAAACAACAGAAGAATAAGTGATTATTACATTTTAACAGAAGTGTAAATAGAACATGTTCAAACGGAAAGTAAGCAGATATTAACAGTAAATGAACAAGTTGATTAATAATTCATTTTCTACCACTTGTCCTTAATAATGTTGACAAAAATAATAGAATGATAAATGACACAATATGTTACTGCATATGTCAGCAGACTAATTAGGAGCCTTTGTTTGTTTACTTACTACTAAAAGACAAGTTGTCTAGTATGTTCACTATTTTATTTCAGGCCAAAATTGTTCTTTGATTGCAATAAGAAACATATATTTAATGTACCATAAGATTTTTTGTTAAAATAAAGCCAACAATGCAATTTTTTTGTGATACCACTTATTTAGAAAAGTACCGAAAAGTATCGAAATACATTTTGGTACCGGTACCGGTACTAAAATATTGATATCGGGATAACCCTAGTGTGCATACATTTATAGTCTCAATTTACAGCATCAAACAAACATACATATTACAAATAAGCTGTGAGAAGTCTAACGCATGCACGGTACACTTAGCTGTGGAACATATGAAAAGTCAGAGTGGTGTATAAAGAGAGTATGTCCAACTTGGTTTCAGGCAATCTCCTCAATGATTGTAAAATGTTGTGCAGCATGGGGCTGCTCCACCTGCGAGAATTGTGGCAAGCTTGTACATCGCTTAATCCACCACCCAGAAAGCAGACAAGTATAGGAAGGGAAGGTTCTCAAACAACACTGGAGAGTCACCGATTACAGTGTCTTGTGCGAGGTAAACACACAACAAGGTCTAGATTCGTTCAAGACAGAACACAGAGAAGCTAATACAAATAATAACAGATGGAATTGATAAGTTAAAGAGATGGTTTGACAAAAACGGACCATCTTTGAATCTCACTAAAAATAAAAATAATGCAATTTGGTAAAGCAGAAAGTCAAACACAAATACAAATAGACGGACAATGAAACAGTAAAATAAACTACATTTTGCGTGTAATAATAGATGAGAGAATGAACTGGAAATCTCATTTAAAAAATGTACAACATAACGTGGAAAGAAATACGTCAATAATGAATAAAGCAAAATATGTTCTGGACCAAAAATCACTCCACACTGTAAAAACTCTTTCAGTGGTATTGTCCATTATACTTTATTTTTAAAAGTATATTTATTCCAATAAATCAATTTATTTTTATTTTTTAGAGTTTTTGAGTTATCTCTAAGTAAAAAGTGTGAATATTTTCGTAACTTAATTTTTTATGTGATAAAATTAATTTTATTGGACTTCTAAAATAAATTGATTTAGCAAAACTCAGTTCAAAGGTTTATATCAGACCTAAAACGTCAGGACCCGCCCACCTGCATGCAGCTGTGGAAGAACAAGCCCAGACGCGTTTCTTCACGGAGCCAAAGGAAAACACTTTACCGAACTCATGTAAGTAACAATTTATATTGTTAAAAGTCAGTATTTGCCAGGATTTAAATGTATACATTTTCAAAAGCATGGTTCAATGTTATATTTAGTTTACTACTTTTCCCGCCGACCGCCATTTCGAATGTGCTCTTACCTCCAACAGCTCATTAACTTCAACCAAACATTGTTTATAGCTGTGAAGTTTATAATTAGCGTTTTCTTTGCGTGGTAGTTTAATATTTTATTCTTCAGTTTATAAGCTGCCACATTAAAGCTGCTTAACTAGCTTGCATTCAAAGTTGCTAGCAGCTAGCTAGGTACACTTGACAGAGCTATCTGAAGCCCCCTCAGACCTGCTGTCCATGCACACTCCTAGGCAAAACGCTACTCTTGTAAGAATTGTGTAAGTCTCAATCTCAACATCCCCCCCCCCCCGCCCCCCCCAAAAAATCTCACCAGTAGTCACCATTTAAAGGGTAAATTTTCAAATTTTTCTTCCGTGGGGGCATGCCCCCGGACCCCCTACTGTTGCTAGGTTACCAACTTAGACCACCAGGGCTACAAAAAAATCTAGAGGAAATACTGCAAATGAGTATATTAGGGTGTAAAAAAACAGATATAAAAGGGCTCTCATCAGGCTTATATATCCAAGAGGTTAGACATGAACCATAACTTGTCTTTTTTGTTCTCTCTCTCCAATGACAGATGGGATGGCCCTGTAAGTTGTGCAGCACTGTTGTACCAACCAAGAGTGACATTTTAAAGCATTACAGACTGCACCATGGGACCTTTGGACACAGCCATTCTTTGCCTTGCATTCATGTAGGTTGCCCATGCTCTTATACATCCCTTTGCTCTCATCTGTCAAGATGCTAGACTTCTCCTCTCTGACACCACCGCCAGAGAGTCTAGCTCCACTCCCACCACGTTACTGGCCTTCTCTACCAACTTGTCCAGTCTGTTTGCGTCCCTCGCGCTCAGCCCGCTGCCCCAGCAGGCCATGGTGTACAAGAAGGCGCCTGCCACCACCGACTCGTAGAACATCTTCTATTCTATTCTATTCTATTATCATTCTATTTTTCCTGACCAAGTTTCCATTGTGACTTGGACATGACATACTAGACTCACTTTTTGCCTGAAAATGTATACGAATACCCTTAATATCAGTAACGGTCAACATTTGCTGTTTTACAGATTAATGAAGCGTTCCGAAGGTGCACTGCTGTTCCACTGGAATCAACATTTATGTCCCAACTGGACAGGTACACTCCAAAACTCCTGGAGCTCTTCAGTGCAAAAGGAGGAGTGACTGCAGCGCATCAAGAACTTGTTGATGGAACTGACACAGGTGGGTTAAAAGTGGTTTAAAAGTTTAAACTGAATCTGTAATTATGCTCTAATAACGGTATCACAGATTTGGAGTAAAATTGCCAACAAAATTCATTTATTTATTATTCTTCTCTTAACTCTAGGACCCAAGTGCCTCTGCAGTGAAGAAGAGAGATGTGACTGTGAGATGCCTCATAGAGTACATGGGAGAGAGTGGACAGGAGCTAATCTCTGACTACTGTAAGTATTGTTTAAAAGCAGGTTTGGATCAGTCTGATGTACAAGCTTAAATTGGGTTTACTTTTATGTGAACTGACTGAACCAGCAGTTGTCAGGTGGAGGTCCAGCATGCAGCTAGTTGGCAAGAGCCCCAGGATAGCCAATTAGCATAGCACCACAGAGTGATGCCTTTCTGTCTTGTTTCTGTTTGCCCTAAAAATTTCTGGTGGTTCTATTCAGGTTTTTTATATGCAAATTAGAAATGCCAATAAAAAACATGTGGCTGGAAATGCATCTATTGTACCAAGTTTACTGTACAAGATCTCAAATTAGAATTCAAAAGTTTTCAAAATGGTCTTCACAAAAGTAATCATCTGAATTAAATCACACAACTTATATTACTGTAAATATGAAATTAGATGTTTGTTTTTTTAATGACTGTGTTTGTATCTCAAAGGGAACTGCAGAGACCACTGTTCATGAGGACCTAGAAATGAAGAATATGAGCATCTACATCTGTCGTGAGCCAAATGCAGTAGGAATCATCATTGAGGGAGTACCAGTCCTTACTCATCTTGGAAACCTGGCCAAAGCATGCTGCCTACTTCTGGGGTTGGCGTATGCACTTAATCTTGAGTATCCATCCAAACTTACCAAAACATTTGAGGTGTTTCAAAGACTTTTTGTGGGACTTGACACACTGCGCCCAAAACCAACCCCCAAATTCATGACTCTCAAAAACAAGCTTCTAGCTTAGGCAGTGAGCCATGACTGTCAGCTTGCACTTTTGAACAGCTATTTTCTTGTGTCTGTTCAAAATCATTATACATTGTTCATTGAGTGGAATTCTTCAGAATGTTGTAAGGGTTTGTCCTGTTCAGGTTTTATACAAAGCTCCAGGTCATCGTTTCTGGTGTGTAAATTAAGTTTTTTTTATGTTTTATACACACTAAATTGCCCCACTGTGAAGCTCCAGCTGGTCAGAAGGAGGGATCTGTGAGTTTTTTAAGTTCAAATGTTTCAAAATATACACACTGAAAGACACTACAGTGAAGGTGTTCTGCTTGTGAATTGTTACAGAAGTACAGATAATCTTAATATTAAATTGTTTTAGCAAGAAACTATACTGTGAATGTTCTAAGTAAAACTTGAGATGCTGAGGTCATGCATTCTTTTATGCACTAAATACTGATGTTCTTGACTGTTAATACTGTCCAGCTTATTGACAGGTTTGGATATGGCTTGTGAAAATGTTTTAATATGTATACGGTTAGAAAAAGAAAACTACTGTGAAGGTGTTCTATACAGCACTTTAAAAAGTTGAGGTCATGCATTCTTGTATAATATGGATGTTGACTGTTCATACTGTCCAGCTCATTGCCACTGTTTTTATATGGTAATGATTTAATAAAGGTTGGAATTTGATATGTCTTGATTTTTTTATTATTATTATAAGTAATTATTTTAAGCAGTTTCCATTTTCAAAACAAAGAAAGGGTAAGTTGGTCAAAATTAATAAAATTGAGTACAAAAATTATTTTTTCATTTAAATGTTACTTATTTTAATTAAGTCTTGTGTGTTTAATATGCTGATGTTTTTTTTACATTGATTTTACTCAATTTCTCGGCTTTTTCTGTAAACGCAACTTAATCTTTTTGCATAAATCGAAATGCATATTATTAAGTTCTACTTACTCAAAATACCAATTAGTTGACTAAACTAACAAAAATTGCTTGGAAAATGTTGTCTTATTTTTATTGAGTTAGATCTAGGCAACAGTTTTTACAGTGCGCATATTCTCTACTGCTCACTAGTGTTACCATATCTGACTTACTGTATTGTGCAGGAATATGGTGAAAAACTACAAAAGTACACTTATTCACTTAGAATGTTACCAAAAGAAATAATAATAATGAGTGATAGATACTGTGATTACAAATACATTAGAGCAGTGGTTCTTAACCTGGGTTCGATCGAACCCTAGGGGTTCGGTGCAGTCGACCTCAGGGGTTCGGCGGAGCCTCCGCCACGGAGGTAAAGACACATCCGACTTATCGTGTAAATAAAAACTTCTCCCTATCGGCGTATTATGGATACCCCCAAACAATGTTCCCTCTAATTTTCCATCTGATTTGCAGCTTTTTTGATTGATTGATTGAAACTTTTACAAGTAGATTGCAAAGGAATACATTACATTATATGGAACAGTACAGTTTACACAGTACAGTACATATTCCGTACAATTGACCACTAAATGGTAACACCCAAATAAGTTTTTCAACTTCAATAGTCGGGGTCCATGTTAATCAATTCATGGTAATGTGTGTAAAGTGTGTAATTTGTTGTGAGTTCATGCACTGTGTTGGTTTTGTTCTTTGAACCAGGTGATGTTCATGCACAGTTCATTTTGTGCACCAGTAAAAAAAACCTATGACTTTTTCTTGAATTTGAAAAAAATAAATAAAAAAAATTTTCACTAAAGAATGGTTCGGTGAATGCGCATATGAAACTGGTGGGGTTCGGTACCTCCAACAAGGTTAAGAACCACTGCGTTAGAGGCAGCCACCACAGTTGACATACTTCACACAAAAGTCACAGTTTTCTCCCTGAATGTGTGTCCAAAGCTAATGAACATTTTGACAAAATAACGGCAATATGTAATTTTTATGGTCATTCTGTGTATTTTTTTTACGTTTGTTGTGCCGTCAGGTGCGTGTTAGTGTGCCTGCTGGTCACTAAATCCTGCAGGAATGCTTAGCAGCAGAGTGTGTAAAATACAGACGCAAAATTATACTTTTGTGAAACAAAAGCATTGCTTAAGTTTATGAGCTGGAGTATGTTTAGAATAGTATTGTAACGATATCAATATTTTGGTACCGGTACTAAAATTATTTCGGTACTTTTCGGTACATTTCTAAATAAAGGGGACCACAAAAAAATTGCATTATTGGCTTTATTTTAACAAAAAATCTTCAGGTACATTAAACATGTCCATGTTGTGGTTGTCGTCTATCGTCACTCTTTACAGGAAGGAAATACGGTATCTAGTCAACGACAGCTGCAGTTGCTCCTTCTGGAGACACTGCCCCTTAGTGCTTTGGAAGATAATTACAAGTCTGGCACCACCCTCCATGGAAGAACTATAAATCAAACAAGACGCCGTCAGAGGGGACGCAAGCTATGTGACGCGAGAGTATACATACCAGGCTTAACGCTGATAAAACAAAAAGACCAAAATTAATTGTCTGCTGTAGAGCAGTGTTTTTCAACCACTAGTGTGCCGTGAAATACAGTCTGGTGTGCCGTGGGAGATTATATGATTTCACCTAATTGGGTTAAAAATATTTTTTGCACACAAGTAATTATATTCCATAAATAATGTGCCGTTGTTGAGTGTCTGTACTGTCTAGAGCTCGGCAGAGTAACCATGTTATACTCTTCCATGTCAGTAAGTGGCATCAGGTAGCTAATTGCTTTGTAGATGTCGGGAACACGTCGTGTCGTGATAACAATATGCAGACGACAGTGGGAGGCAGTGTGCAGGTAATAAGGTTTCTTATGCTTACACCAAAAATAAACAAAAGGCGAATGCCGCTAAGAAAAGGCATTAAAGCTTAGGCATGACTATGCAAAACGAAACTAAAACTGAACTGGCTGCAAAGTAAACAAAACACAAAATGCTGGACGACAGCAAAGACTTACAGTGTGTGGAGCAGACGGCGTCCACAAAGTACATCCGTACATGCCATGACAATCACCAATGTCTCTACAAAGAAGGATAGCGTTCGCACAACTTAAATAGTCCGGATTGCGAAAACAAAGCAAGTGTGGAGAATAGCGCTCAAGGAAGACATGAAACTGCAACAGGAAAATACCAACAAAACAGGAAAAAAACACCAAAATAGGAGCGCAAGACAAGAACTAAAACACTACACACAGGAAAACACGAACAAACTCCAAATAAGTCACGGCGTGATGTGACAGGTCGTGACAGTACACCTACTTTGAGACAAGAGCTATAGTTATGCATGCTTGGTTATGGTTTAAATTCATACACAACAATTGCGAGAACGACTTTTTAGTGTCAATATCAGCTACTGAGTTTTGTTTTTGAATGATTTCTGCTTGTGGTGTGCCTCAGGATTTTTTCTATGAAAAAAAATGTGCCTTGGCTCAAAAAAGGTTGAAAAACACTGTGGTAGAGGATGCTGGTTCCCCCGGAATATACAAAATAAGACTAATAACACTAAGTCTGGCTCCCTGGTCCGTAGCTTTCTGGAAATGTGGCCCCAAAATAATTTAGTTGAACATCCCTGCTGTAAGGGGTTCCACTTCCAGTCACGAAGATGCAGTGTCCTCATTTTTACTGAAGTTGTGGACTTTCTCCACTGCAGCATCAAGTCCAGGCCTGTTTGCACCCTATATACTGTATACTGTGCTTTAGAAGTGATAACAGACTGTACTGTATGTAATATAATAGAATGCACTGTTACTTTTCAACACTCCATCTACCCCTCCCCTTCTTGTGGAACACATATGTTAAGCATGAGGCACACATCTGTGCTTGTCGCTAGAGAATAACGCACACGTATTTCTCTTCTTTTTGTTGCATCCATTTCTATTTGATGATATTCCTGACGGCGTGACAGATCCTGGTTACAAACGTAACCTCTCACTTGCTCCATTCCTCACCCATCGTCTTCTTCACGCTCCTCCTTTTCTTCCCTTTGTTCTGCTTCCCATCTGGCTTTCTCCCCCCGCGCCCCAAAATGCTTCATACGGTCCTGGATAAACCCCTCCCTCGTAATACCGTGCACCATTTGGCACCGACTCAATGATCCTCCTCTCATCCCTGGCGCTCACCTCAATTTTTGTCTGTTGCATAATTAATTAGAGACGTTGTTCGCCGTCAGTGCAATTACTCCAGAGGATGGGGACCGAAAGAGAGGAGAAATGAAATCGGAGAGCAGACCGACATGGAAATTCCACGATAAACATGGAGCGGGGAAAAAAAAGATTAGGAGAGGAAAAAAGTGGAGTGATTTCAGAATGTCAATTATAGCCGCACAAAAGCATGGCGCACCACAGGGAACCTGACTATGACAACAAAAGCTTTGATAAAAAAAAGTCATTTAATAGAACGTGACCACTTCAAAAATGCCTCCCATCCAATCCAAATACACATGTCAACAGTAATGGTGTTTGCACAAACACTCGGGACTCCCAGGAGGCCAATGAAAGCGCCATACGTGGCGATGCCGCACAGAACCATGTGGACCGGTCCGTTAACAGCCTGCTAACAAGAATAACGACACATGAGTGGGACCGCTGATTGGTTTCATCCTCACTTTGCTGTTGAACTTGGCGCCAGCCAGGACATTACTCACACAGTGGGCTTTATAGATGGAGAGCACTGATGTCATGCATGGAGCAGGGCTGCAAGTGGACTGGAACACGTGGGCTAAATCATGTGTGAAAGTGTAGATTTTTAATGATAAATAGCAGCTTTTATGCAAACATTTACAAAAGTGATATATTTAGAATATCTGTTGGCTTGTAACCATACTGGTTCAGAAAGGTATGTGCACAATCTACAGTGCATTCGAAAAGTATTCACAGCGCTTCACCTTTTTCACATTTTGTTATGTTACAACCTAATTCCAAAATGGAATAAATTCATCTTGTCCTCAAAATTCTACAGACATTACCCCATAATGATAATGTGAAGTCTTGTTGTTTTTTTTTTATTTTGCAAATGTATTAGAAATAAAAAACTAAATAATCACACGTACACAAATATTCACAGCCTTTGCTCGATACTTTGTTGATGCACCTTTGGCAGAAATTACAGCCTCAAGACTTTTGGAATACGATGCCACAAGCTTAACACACTTATTTTTGGCCAGTTTCGCCCACTCCTCTTTACAGCACCTCTCAAGCTCCATCAGATTGGATGGGAAGCATTGTGTTTTATCCAGGATGTCTCTGATCATTGCTACATTCATATTTCCTTCTATCTAGACTCGTCTCCGAGTTCCTGCCACTGAAAAACATCCCCACAGCATAATGCTGTCACCACCATGCTTCACTGTAAAGATGGTGTTGGCCTGGTGATGAGCGGTGCCTGTTTTCCTCCAAACATGATGCCTGGCATTCATGCTAAAGAGTTCAATCTTTGTTTCATCAGATCAGAGAGTTTGGTTTCTCTTGGTTTCAAAGTCTTTCAGTTGCATTTTGGCAAACTTTTTATTAAGAAAGGGCTTCCGTCTGGTCACCCTACCACACAGGCCTGATTGGTGGATTGCTGCAGAGATGTTTGTTCATCTAGAAAGTTCTTCACTCTCCACAGAGGAATGTTGTAGCTCTGACAACGTGACCATCGGGTTCTTGGTCACCTCCCTGACTAGACTAAGATGAATGCAGCAATGTACAGAGACATCCTGGATGGAAACCAACACCTTCCATCCAACCTGATGGACCTTGAGAGGTGCTGCAAAAAGGAATGGGCGAAACTGCCCAAAGATAGGTGTGCCAAGTTTCTGGCATTAGCAAAGGGTCTGAATACTTGTGTACTTGTGATTTTTCAGTTTTTTATGTTTAATAAATGGGCAGCACGGTGGAAGAGGGCTTAGTGCGTCTGCCTCACAATACGAAGGTCCTGAGTAGTCGTGAGTTCAATCCCGGCCTCAGGAGCTTTCTGTGTGGAGTTTGCATGTTCTCCCCCGTGACTGCGTGGGTTCCCTCCGGGTACTCCGGCTTCCTCCCACCTCCAAAAACATGCACCTGGGGATAGGTTGATTGGCAACACTAAATTGGCCCTAGTGTGTGAATGTGAGTGTGAATGTTGTCTGTCTATCTGTGTTGGCCCTGCGATGAGGTGGCGACTTGTCCAGGGTGTACCCCGCCTTCCGCCTGATTGTAGCTGAGATAGGCTCCAGCACCCCCCGAGACCCCGAAGGGAATAAGCGATAGAAAATGGATGGATGGATGGATGTTTAATAAATTTGCTAAAATAATTAAAAAAACATTTTCACATTGTTATTGTGAAGTATTATCTGTACAATTTCAAGAATAAAAATGTATTTATTCCATTTTGGAATAAGACTAACATAAGAAAATGTGGGAAAAGTGAAGCGCTGTGAATACTTTCCAGATGCACTGAACATGTATGAAAAGGAGTATGAAGAAGCAGCGTCTATTCATGTCTCAGAAATTAATGATGTTAACAAATTGTCATTTGGTATGGACATGCAATGGACATGAATAAGTGCCTTGCTGTAGCAGGAATTTATAGGCATTGATTAGCATTAACAAAGCGCACACAAACAGAAATAAGTCAGAAGGTATTCCCAATTACAGGCAAATTATATCCGGCGATATTGTTGCAGCACTTTATAATCAGAGGATGTGACTGGAATGCAAATGTCTCACTCGGTTGCGTTAATTGTTGACTGTGTTCTAATTAAACCTTGCCTGTCATTAACATGTCTGTGCAGATGGAAACGGCGGTGGATGCGGCGTGGGCAGGGCACGGCTGACAAGAATGGGCAAGTGGGGGTCGGGGTGACGAGAACCAAGGAGACGGCAGACGGTCGATCTCTTTGGTGATCACTGCTAATTCGATACCTCGCTGTATAATGTTTTGGCTGATAAAGTCACAACACAATTTGTCATACTTAAGGCAACAATGGGAAACAATTGAGCGTTTTTTGTTCCTGGGCTCCTCCTGCTGGTGTGAAGCGAACCAATATCATTGTGAGCCAGTTTTGAGCAGGTGATGCTGGGTCGACATGGCAACAACAAAAGCAGTGGAGCATCATTAATTGTCAAGATACATTATTACTTTATGTATTACAATGGTTGTATTGGTTTTGTTGTTATGTTGATATTGGATATATATATCATTGTTGCATTGTAAAAATAACTAAAACGTAAAAGAAAACAATTTTTACCAGTTTTAGTGGGGAATTCTCATAAAATTAAACCCTATTCCTGGAAACATTTTTGGTTTGATGATTATCTCATTTAAAAAATGTGAACAATTTGCCACCTGGGCGGAACTTTGGACCCCCCTGCACTAATCTATTTGTGCACGTTGTCCAAAGCCGCCATTAAAGTGCTTGTCCAGCTCCATCACCAGGCGTCCATCCACATTAGGGCAGGATTAAACGTCGCTGCTTGAAGGGGCCGAGTGCTTATATCTTCATTTATCTGCCGACAGCCGCTGCTCGGTCGACAAACGTGCACGTGATGCAGGTGCACGAGTAAATGGAAAGCGGAGGAAAGGATCGTTGCATCCGAGAGTGAAGAGGAAGTTAATCTCGCTAGATAAGAGGGGAAAGATCACAGGTGAAGATTGCTGATGGAGGATCGATTAGACCGTGCAGGAAAAAGCAATATACTATTTGTGCAAAAAATTGTACGCGTTTTAAAGGCCTAAGTTTTAACGTACTGTACTTTATGCGGCGCAAGGTTCAAGGAAATGCTGATATTCTCAGTTGTGGAAGTAGTTTCACAAACAACGCTTCATTTCAAAGATGGGCTTCACTAGTGGTCAGGAACTACAACTCTACCTCCCTCTGCTGCCCCTAGTGGATCGGAGTACTGATTAAAAGTGCATTCACAATTACAATGTTTGGTTCGGTTCAAAGGAACTGTGGTGTTTTTGTTCCGCTAGTATGGTTTCTTTGGCGAAATGCAAATGAGCTATGTCATGAAAGCTGCCCAATCAAGCCTGTGTGCACATGTTCTGTACTGTGCATCGTTTGGTTTCATGCCAAAAATGTGAACGCTAAAACACCGTACACACAAAGATTTCTTAGTCTGAAGAGACTTTTTTTTTACCTGTTACAGACCCCACACATAAAGTTGAAAAAGCTATTCCGGTGTGAATGGTGAGACGATAAATGTTGTCACTTATATCAGTGGTCCCCAACCATTGGGGCGCGGCCCGGTACCGGTCCGCGGACCGACTGGTACCGGGCCGCACAAGAAAAAAAAAAAAAATTTTTTTTTTTTTTTATATAAATCTACATAAAAACATTATATATACACTATATATCAATGCATATCAATACAGTCTGCAGGGATACAGTCCGTAAGCACACATGATTGTATTTCTTTATAAAAAAAAATTTAAAAATTTAAAAAAATCAAATTTTCAAGCGTTGACCGGTCCGCAGCTACTAAAAGGTTGGGGACCACTGACTTATATAACTAAGCATAAATGTATACTACATATAATAACAATAACGCAATAAATCATTTTTAAAGGCAACAAACTGTTTTTCATTACCATTATAGTTAGAACGTCAAGAGCTTTTAAATATCTTGAATAACTAAATAAACAATAAAAATACAATTGACGCTCAAGATAGATGGATAGATAGATAGGTCTTTATTGTCATTGCACAAGTACAACAAAACTTTGTTTTCAGCACAAACCCGTTCAAGATTAGACAAACAAACAGTGTACAGGGTTACAGAACAGGAACGCTGATGGGTCGCCATAAGGCGTAAAATATGGGAAAAAGGTAAAACGCTGGGGAAAAATATGAGCAAAAAAATACAATCGAGACTGGGCTCCTAAGGGGGCCTAGTCTGGAGTGGGAAAAAACCTCCATGCAATGCACACATAAACACGTTACATTTAATCACGACAAATTCGCAACAGAGGGGCGGAGAGTTGGGGCCCTGGAAGGCGACCGCTGCTATGAAGCGCTGCCATCCGACCATCACCCCGAGGGGAAACAAGCGGTGGTGAAGGCGTGGGGTGGGGGAGGGGAGTATGTGCATGTGTGCCCAATTGTCTTGGGTGTGATGATGTAATGTTTTTTATAGACTGAGGCCGATCTGCAAAAGTTCGACTCTAGGTGTCGTTGAGAAGGGAAGGAGGTCAAAAGCGTCCATCATTGAGGTGTTCTCGGGGGTGTTTTTCAGAACAGCCTGGTCCTGTTTCTACAGCGTCAAGGCCATTCAAGGGAGTCAAATCGTAGATGAGGATGTTTGTTTTCCGCGAGCAGACAAAACAATGACTTGTCTGTTCTATTCGTCCATGCTGGGTGCTCTCAAATTCAATTCAATGTTCCTTTTCAGCAAGCTTCTCCATGATGTGATCCATCTTGAGATTCATTTCAGAAATCGCCACAGTCTGTGTTCCCACAGCTCTGCCCAAACCATCCATTGCGACGAACAGCCTTTGGGCTCCTTGAGTGGCTGCCATCGTCTTACGAATTTGACGATACACCAGAGCAATGCCCAGCCCAATAAGCAGGTGCCACGGTTCACGGTTCCAAATAGGTAGATGTCTTCCATGTCCTCGATGGAAAGGACTGAGAGGCACATGATTCTCCATTCATCCCAGGAATCTCTCACGTACCCCGCAGCAATGATTCCATCAGGGCAGCCAGGCTCCCCCGAACCTCTTTTCCTCGTTGAAAAGATTTTGTCAATTGCGTCGAGAGTCCAGCTGATCATTTCCATGTCTGATGTTTAGATTTGAGGACAGCGCAAAGAAAGAGGCTTCAAAAAAGTTCAGACAAGACAAAAACAAAGAGAGCAAGCTGGGAGAAGCTGTTCCCAGCTGTTCAATAAATATTGAATATCATTATCATTCAGGTGGGTTTTTTTGCAATCACTTTCCAACAAATTGGGCAAACTGGCTCGTTCGTCCGTGTTGATGGGCTAATCTTGCTCAACTGGACATTTGGTTTTGCAATTATCTTTTCCCCCTTAATGATTTTTCACACCAGCAATGCTGTGTCGCTGTTGGAAGCTAGCAGTCTTGCCTCCACTCACAGAGACAAACAGAGATTTGGAATGACTGACAAGTGTGTTGACTCCATTCATTTAATTATGTTATTGAACGATGGTGGTGCCTACTCATCATCAAGGAAAGTAGCTATTGGCTGTCCTAAAAGTCGCCAGAAGTCGCTAGATGACGTCATTGCCTCATTTCCACAGTTTATGGCAATGGGCGCTGTAGGAGAGATACAAAAGTGAGTTTAAACAAATGATGATTATGATTAAAACTGCAGATTACTTTTCTTCTTTTGATTCTTAGTTGTTTTTTTTAAATAATAAAGTATGAAGTTTGATCAAAGTAATGGAGGGTTGTGATACTCACTAACGAACCATATCTAATGATTGGCTCATTAACATGAACATGGATTTGGGACGTTGCAGTGATTTCATATTATCTTGACGTGACATTGAAGAAATATTTACATTTCACTCTTTAAACCAACCAACAGTGGCAGCTTTGCACATGCGCATTTTATTTTGCAGTCTGGAGGCGTGTGGCTCTCTTCTCTGCACTGACATGATGAGCTAGCTAGCGAGATGTTCAACTTTTGTCACAGAGAGACATGGACTCTGGACTCTGGCTATGGATTCTGAAATTCCGACTTCCCACTACAAATGGAACGCACCATAAACGTCCAGACGACAAATGATTTGCACATGCGCTAACCGCTGCAATTCCATCCCTGTGAGGTTCACCTCAGTCTCCAAGACTCATAATGTCTCCAAGACACAAAAAAGTCTCCAATGACACCGGTAAACGTCGCTAGATTTGTCGCTAGTAGCTGTTGACAAAAAAAGGAGCCAAGAGGGTTGGAAAGTCGCCAGATTTGGCAACACTGAGACCAGACCTACTTATAAGACCATCTTGTTGGACATAAGACACAAAAGGTGAGTGCCCTAAGAAAAGGCATTCAAGCTTCGGGAAGGCTATGCAGAACAAAACTAAAACTGAACTGGCTACAAAGTAAACAAAAACAGAATGCTGGACGACAGCAAAGACTTACTGTGGAGCAGAGACGGCGTCCACAATGTACACCCGAACATCCCACGACAATCAACAATGTCCACACAACAACAACTTAAATGTTCTTGATTGCTAAAACAAAGCATGTGCGGGTAATAGCGCTCAAAAGAATACATTAAACTGCTACAGGAAAATACCAACAAAACGGTAAAAGGTGTTTGACATATTTGGTTGGAATGGGGCTATCCGGACAAGAACAGCCCGATGGCGTTCATGACTGTAAAAATACCACATTTAAGTGTGCGGCAAGTACCTTTTTTTACATGTGAACACAACCTAACAAATAAGTGCAAATGCCATATAAATAGTACTGCAAACACGCAGCATTGTTTGTCTATACTACATATTAACTTCACAACCTGTTTTTAAGAACAAATTATTGTATGAGGTTTGATTAGAAGAATAGGAACCCATTCATCATATGATTATGAGAGTATGCAGCATTTTAAAACAAACCTAAAGTCAGTTAGAGTATCTCAGAAAATAGTCAGTTTCTCTATCATCTTGAAAGAGTAATAGCTATCGTTTTTAATTGCCTTTAATGATAAACTGTGTTCCTGCCTTGAGAGCAGCTCAACATTCAGTGCTCCTGTAAGGTTAAATTGTGTAACAGCAAGCCGCTGAGTGGCATTTGTCTAATAATACATTAATCCAATTAAGGGATTTTTGCATTTTGGTGTGACTTTTGCGGGCAAAGAAGCGTAGGTGTCTTTGTCGAGTCTAATCATCTTCCTGCGCCGAGTAAAAAGTTGTTTTTTTGGGAAGAGAACTGTGGGTGGATAAATACTTGTTCTTTGTCGCTTTTTCCGCCATTTCTTGATCTTGACCCATTTTTCTTTTGTTTTGTTTCCTCCCGCTGCTGTTTACGGCATGGCTTTTATTTTTAACCAAGTTTCTTCCCCCAACGTTTATTTACGTTGACGCGGCGCAGCTTCTTATATGCAGTCTGTCACGTTGGTGCAACCCACATTTGTCATTTTGTTTGGCGCTGCTTTGGGAAAAATTAGATGCAATTGTTTTCACGCGACCGATCAAAACGTGTCAGGGTAGGTGTCACATGGAGATGTTGAGTCCCAAATTGCTAAGTCGCTAGCACAATTTGTGTAGCTGTGCAGCCTGTGCCAGGGAAAATGTATCATAAAATAATGCACAGTAGGTCACAACAGAAACATCATTTACATACTAGTGTATGAATCTGAGTGTTGTCTGTCTGTCTGTGTTGGCTCTGCGATGAGGTCGAGTCCAGCTGGGATAGGCTCCAGCCCCCCTGCGTCCCCGAGAGGGACAAGCGGTGGAAGATGGATGGATGGCTTACAAGACAGGACAAGTCAAAATCAGATGTCACAGCACAGCATGCACTTTGTTCGCGATTGTCACCTTTCTTATCATTTCCTGTCCTGGTGATCCTATTTCGAGTCTACTTCCATGTTTTGCTGCACCTGTCACGGCCCGGGCGCACGCCAATGCGCACTCATCTGTGCGCTGTGCTGATTGCGCCTCCAAGAGCGCACCTGCACGCGCCACTCCGGCTGCAGCAGGCAGCTGCAATTAATCTGCAATCTGCACACCTGTCGCTGATGAGCTCCCTGGGCTTCTTAAGCCAGTGCAGACCTGCGTTCCAGGCCAGAACGTAGCTACCTAAACTGTACAGTAAGCCGTAGTACATGCTCTATGCAATCCTGCTCTCTCTATGTTTTCTCCTCCATGTTTCATTGTGCGGGCAGCACAGTGGCACAGGGGTTAGTGCATGTGTCTCACAATACGAAGGTCCTGATTTCACTCCCGGGATCAGGATATTTCTGTGTGAAATTTGCATGTTCTCCCCGTGAGTGCGTGGGTTACCTCTGGGTACTCCGGCTTCCTCCCACCTCCAAAGACATGCACCTGGGGATAGGTTGAATGGCAACAAAAAATTGACCCTAGTGTGTGAATGTGAGCGTGAATGTTGTCTGTCTATCTGTGTTGGCTCTGTGATGAGGTGGTGACTTGTCCAGGGTGTACCCCACCTTCTGCCCGAATGCAGCTGAGATAGGCTCCAGCACTCCCCGTGACCCCGTAAGGGAAAAGCGGTAGAAATGGATGGATGGGTTTCATTGTGCGTTGTCCTGTGTCGTGTCCTTCCTGCAGAAAATCCCCGTTCCCGCGTGACAAGCTGTGTGTCTTGTCTTCCCTGTTGTTTCTCTCTGGTTCTCTGGGTGCCCCTCTTGGATCTCGACCTCCCGCCTGGACACGGACCTTTTGACGCCTCTCGATTGCCCCCGACTTCCTGCCTGTCTCTCGGATCTACGAGCCTGTCCTGCCCTTTTGGACTTACCTCTCGCTCAACACTCACGGTAACACTCAGCAATTAATTCTCACACATACTTTTGGATTTAGTCACACTCCATTCTCTAGTTTATTGATATTATTGTTTGTTATTATATATATTGCAAATATATATAATAAAACATAGAGCTATAATACGCCCCTGTTATCTGTACCGTCTCCTTCCTCCTGTACACAACAGCACCTTCACTTTCTGTTCTGTTTCTTGCCAGCACACCAATTTTTCATTAGTTAATTTAGCCTATTTAGTTCCACCTGTTACTCCTTGCTGGGGCTGGATCATTGTGCTTTGTACTTTGGAAAGTGTTTATCTTCTGTGCACTTGCATGCTGCAATATTTTTGTTTTGCACTATCTGTGTTTTCCATAATTAAACTGGCTTCTTGCCTGCACATTTCCTTCCTTGCTCTGCATCCTGGGGTTCAGACCAACAACGTCAACACAAGAACGTAACGATTGTTCATCCAACTGTATATCCCGTAGACTACTTCTTTACTGCTATAAAATTAATGTATCTTATTATTATGCTGAAAAGGCTATTTACAAATGATTATTTAGCTGTTACCTATACTGCTGGTACAAATGAGTTTAATCCCTACTGCACATGGTAAGTCAAATTTGAGTATAAGTCGGCACTCGTACCTAAAATAACACTTAAAGGGGTCATATTTTTTAATCTACATTTAAAACACTTTCTTGTGGTCTACATAACATGTAATGGTGGTTCTTTGGTCAATATTTTGCATAGATTATGTTTTACAGACCATCTTCAGCCACTGACTGACCATCTCTTAAGAATGCGCTGTTTGTGGGCGGTCTTATTTGCGTGCCTCCACTTCGACTGTGTCTTCACCCTGTCAGCCACGATGTACTTTTTAGCGCTTCCATATGGAGTCTACTGACAGATATAAGTTAAAACTATACGCTACTTTGTATTAGAAATGGCAACAGCGGAATATGCTTCCCTACAACAAGAGGATAGAGAAAATTAATGAGCTTATTGACCACAACGTCGGACTACAATAGCGGACTACAATTGCGCAAAGCTCTTTGGGTAAAACTTTACCATATCTGGAGATATCTGCCGATATTGGAAAAACGTCACAAATTGGTCAAATTCCAAGTGCGTCATTTGGAGGAAGTATGAAGAGGGCAAGATTGTTTTATAAATATCTTCGAAATGCCTCCATGGCTTGATTTCAAATTTTCGGGATTTATGCAGATCCCAAATACACAAAAACAGGTACCAATAGGCAGTGTTGGGTTAGTTACTGAAAACCAGTAACTAGTTACAGTTACTAGTTACTTTATTTCAAAAGTAACTCAGTTACTAACTCAGTTACTTACACCAAAAAGTAATGTGTTAGTGTGAAAAGTAACTATTTAGTTACTTCTTCTTTTTTATTTTATATTTAAGGCTTCCGTTAATGCCCTTTTAGCCTTCATTTCAGTACTGTTATTGCACTGGAGAATAATACAATCTGTTGATCAACTTGACATCACTGAACTCTGCTAAGCAATGTGGTCTACATACAACACACAAAGACAAAGATATGTTTCAAAGGGCCAACTTATTTTGGGCCAGAAAAAATTTAGAAAACTATTTTAAATAGCTGCAACATAACATACATAAGTAACAAATCGCATAATAACATGTCACAACATAGCTGTAAACCTGGCTTCACCCAGGGAAGGCACACATGACATGATTATATGTCATATCACTATATACAGCACACATACTGCTATACACACGCCTAACCAGGTATTTTTTTCTCTCAAGGAATTGTGAAATAAAATCATGTTTTCAGGAGATCAACGCTGTACTGAAGCCCGGAACATTCTACACATTTCCCCAGTTTTAGTTTAGAGATAAGGAAAGATTGGCCTGGCCCACTAGGATCCCTCTTTATGTTTGTGAACTTTATAGTCTATACATTTAGAGTGATGTGATAATCAAACACTATAGAAGTCTAGAATGAAAGAGTATATAAGAGAATTGACAGAGTGTATGTACCTTCAGTGCTGAATGATGAGCAGAGGCAGAGTTTGGAGTGTTTTCTTTAGCTTGCTTTCCATGTTTATGTACTCACTGTCCACTGTGTCCAGGAACTTGGAAAATGACGCCCGCTATCATGCTAATTAGCTGCCTGAAAGCGGGTGACTCCACTGTAGAAATAGCCTGCATGTCTTCTAGCACATACGCTGCAATGGCTCTATCAATGTTGTCCTGGCTAGCAGTCCCTCCGTTAAAATCCTTAGGTTGAGGTGGAGCTGGAGGCGAAGTGGCATCAGAGTCTGTGTCTCACTTTACTAGCTTCGTCTAAGCATGTTGCTTTTGTAGGTGTTTCAGCAGATTTGAATTGCTGTTTTGGGCAGTAGATAGGATCTTTGATCCAAGACACAACTTAGATTTAACTAAAATGTTATTTTCTTTGTGCTCGACAAAAGAAAAGTAGTGAGAATATATCCATGTTAAGAAACTCGGCTTCGGCTCCGCCATGATGTCTTGTTAGTATACACAGACATGCCCCCCCCCCCACCCCACACACACCCACACACAGGGCGCCTCTTTTCTCCCTTGTGACACACGAAGAATCAGACGGACGACACCACAGCTCTCCAATAAAACACACTCAGATCTTCTCAGTTTCTAGCTGATACTATATAAAAAATAACGTAAAATAACGCAGTAACGCATCATGTAGTAACGGTACCTGAGTTACTGAATATAAAAAATAACGCGTTAGACTACTAGTTACCGCTGTAAATAACGGCGTTACAATAACGCGTTACAATAACGCGTAACGTTAGTCCCAACACTGCTAATAGGTAAGAAAACTGGGCTTTGCATAATAGGCCCCTTTAAGACTGTACAAATTAGACGAGTTTACACCGCATGAACCACCCGTTATTGATCATTAACACTTTTTGTTCAACCAATTTATGTCACTGCTACCAGAAAGTCTTATATTTAGGAGAAATCATAAGAGCAAAAAGTATTATTAAGCAACATTTTTTTTTTCAGGGTACTACATAGCAGCTGATGTAGTTTTCTGTCGCGTGCTGTAACTTCAAACCCTGGCAAAAAGGATGTTCATTCAGTTGTTTAATTTTGTAAAAAAAATAAAGCAGATAGCAGACTTGACACCCAATTACAGAATTATCATTTCTAATGGTAACTTTCTGGCTTTAAGCAACACTAATAGGAATCAAGAAAATACATTGTGGCAGCAACTGTTTCGTTTTTAGATGAAGCAGATTAAAAAAACATGGAATCACTCAATTCCGAGGAATGAATTATAGAATCATGAGAAACAAACACTACAAGACACCACTAGTACTTTGTTGCTCCACCTCTGTCTTTTATAACAGATTCCAGTCTCGAAGGCATGGACCTAATTTTTATTGTTTATTGAGTATGTCATTGTCAGCTCCACACCATACATGTAGTACATAATAGACATACATATCTCCAGTGAACAATCTTGTGCTCAAAGGCAATATTATTTATTCACAAAAAAGAAAAGAAAATGTACTTAATACAATTAAATTAAATTAAATTAAATTAAACATATCTCAAAAGGGTAATGGGAAGAAGGATACACTTTTTGAATTCCCCCATTTTTACATACCGTATTTTCCGCACTATAAGGCGCACCGGATTATTAGCCGCACCTTCTATGAATTACATATTTCATAATTTTGTCCACCAATAAGCCGCCCCGGACTAAAAGCCGCGCCTACGCTGCGCTAAAGTGAATGTCAAAAAAACGCTGCGCTAAAGTGAATGTCAAAAAAACAGTCAGATAGTTCAGTCAAACTTTAATAATATATTGAAAACCAGCGTTCTAACAACTCTGTCCCAAAATGTACAAATGTGCAATCACAAACATAGTAAAATTCAAAATGGTGTAGAGCAATAGCAACATACCGGTAATGTTGCTCGAACGTTAATGTCACAACACACAACACACAAAATAAACATAGCGCTCACTTTCTGAAGTTATTCTTCATTCGTACCGGTAAATCCTTCGAATTCTTCGTCTTCGGTGTCCGAATTGAAAAGTTGCGCTAGCGTGGCTTCCAAAATGGCGGGCTCCGTCTCTTCGAAATCATCGGATTCAGTGTCGCTGTTGTTGTGCAGCAGTTCTGTGAATCCTGCCTTCCGGAAAGCTCGGACCACAGTTGTGACAGAAATATCTGCCCAGGCATTTACAATCCACTGGCAGATGTTGGCGTATGTTGTCCGGCGTTGTCTGCCCGTCTTAGTGAAGGTGTGTTCGCCTTCGGTCATCCATTTTTCCCACGCAGTTCGCAGTCGTGATTTGAATGCCCTGTTGACACCAATATCCAGCGGTTGGAGTTCTTTGGTTAATCCACCCGGAATGACGGCGAGTGTTGTATTTGTGTGCTTCACTTGTTTTTTGACACCATCTGTGATGTGGGCGCGCATAGAGTCATATATCAACATGGACGGAGCAGCGTGAAAAAAGCCACCCGGCCGCTTCGCGTAAACTTCCCTTAACCACTCGCTCATCTTTTCTTCATCCATCCATCCCTTCGAGTTAGCTTTTATGATGACGCCGGCTGGAAAGGTCTCTTTTGGCAAGGTCTTCCTTTTGAATATCACCATGAGTGGAAGTTAGCATGGCAAGCTAGAACCACAGTGAAGGATGACTTCTCATTCCCTGTGGAGCGAATATTCACCGTACGTGCTCCCGTTCCACAGTGCGGTTCAGTTGCTGTGAAATACGGTAGTAATCCGTGTGCGGATGGAGAGATTGCGTCTTTTTATGACCCGGATCGTTTAGTAGGAGCCATTTTGTGGTCTTTACAGATGTAAACAGGAAATGAAACGTACGGTGATATCCGCGCGTTTTTTCTTCTTCTTCCGGGGGCGGGTGAAGCGCTTCCTGTTCTATGGGGGCGGGTGAAGCGCTTCCTGTTCTATGGGGGCGGGTGAAGCGCTTCCTGTTCTATGGGGGCGGGTGCTTTCCTTGGCGGTTGCTTGCGTAGAAGAAGAAGCGCTTCCTGTTCTACCGGGAAAAAAGATGGCGGCTGTTTACCGAAGTTGCGAGACCGAAACTTTATGAAAATGAATCGTAATAAAGCGCACCGGGTTATTAGGCGCACTGTCAGCTTTTGAGAAAAATTGTGGTTTTTAGGTGCGCCTTATAGTGCGGAAAATACGGTAGTTACTTTAACTAATATCCAGTTTCCTCTGAACCATATTTGATCATGTTCCTCTGGATCCACATAAGTTAATTTGCCCAGGACAATGTGCTTACAATTCTCAATACATCATCATAGGTAAGTCATTCATACTCACATTCAAAAAATAAGCCTAGACCTCACTATACCGAACCAAAATATCAGATTTGTACAATTTCTTGAAATGCTCAATGTTTGAACGGTGTTTGAGTTCATCACTCAGGCTGTTCCATATTTTCACCTCCCAGACTGAGACACAAAAACTTTTCCTTGTGCTAAGTGCTTAAGCGTGTTTATATTTTATATTTTGTCGTTCCTCTGAGGTTATACCCCACATCCCTAAAGAGTGACAAACAGTACTTTTCATCAATCATGTTCCAGCTTTCTCTAATTGCTGTTGACAGATTAGCTTTGCAAGTTGGAGTCTTGTCACGGACCATTTTCTTCAATTTCCACCACAAATTTTCAATTGGATTAAGATCCAGATTATTGCAGGCCAAGACATTACTTAGACATCAATGACATTTTTTTTATTTTTTTTTACAGTTTTTTGCTCCATGGCAAGATGCATTATCATCTTGTAAAAATAATGTCATCATCTTCAAACATCCTTTTGATTGATGCAATAAAAAAGTGTCCAAAATGTCAATGTAAACGTGTGCATTTATTAAAGATCAAATGACAGCCATCTTTCCAGTGCCATTACCTGACATACTGCTCCATATCATCAATCACTGTCAAAATGTGCACGTTTTCTTCAGGCAGTCGACTTCATAAATCTCATCAGAACAGCATAAAACAAAAGTTCCAGCATCATCACCTTGCCCAATGCAGATTTTTGATTCATCACTGAATATGACTTTAATTCAGTCATCTAAAACCAATAATAAGTGGCCAAAATATGACCTTTATTATTCATTGAAGTATGATTGTAAATCTGTTAAAATATCCTTTACTTCTTAGCATAAAGTAGAGATTAGCTGGTGCACATACGATTATCATTAGTGAATCATCATATTACATCATTATTATTATAAATATATCCTTAATATTAGTGCATCTCTTGGGCGTTAAGTCTACCCCAGTCTATAAAAACTAGAGACGCCTCTGTTTCTAACTTTAATCAAGGGCCTTTGAACGTACCACAGTTATGTGCAATCAGATGCAAATGTGAAACTTGCACATAACTTTCTCTTGTGCTGCCACAGGTTCATGTATTATATTTTTGACCTTTCTTATCTTTACCTCATCGTTGTTCCAAAAGGTGGGTGTTGCGTGTGAATGCTTAAAGGTGAGCTTTGATGACTTTATGACGTCTGTGCTGAGTGAAGTTGTTGCCATTATCCAAGAGGAAGATAAACCGTTTCGTTTTTTTAATAGTGGGTGTAGGTAATCTTAGACAATTTGAATTTGATTCAAGCAACTTTTTTATTGAACGTTTATGGCTCTATTAATTTTATCTTAAAAATGTATGAGGTTGTTTTTTAAATATTACATAATTAAAAGACATACTTTTTTTTTTTTTTTTTTTTTTTTTTTTAACAAAAGGCTCAGTTTGGCCCCAGGTACAGCATTCCCACGGACCCCTGCTTCGACCTACGTGGTTAGAGGTAAAGAAGAATAACAAGACTTCCACAAAATTTCTCAAAACTAATCAGTCCGAGGTGTGCCAATCAGCTGTTTGCCCCCACAAACTTCCCCGCCAGCGGTTTTGGGCCACAACACCTGCCTGGTGTGCGACCCTGGTCACACAAGATCAAGACCCTCCCAACCTTGCTGGGCCACCATAGACTGTAAATGTGTGTGTGTGTGTGTGTGTGTGTGTGTGTGTCCACCCATCTGTTCCAATGGAGGTGTCATGTGACACATCACCCCTTGACCCCGCACCCCTCCCACAGAGAATATGCTGTACTATCATGGCCACCAGTGTATTAGCTCCCATATGTTTAGATCTAGTAATTATGGGTATGCCCACTACCCCCTACTTCTCCAGATGGGGTGCCAGGGTCACCTCTGACCCCTGCCGCAGCGCGCATGCGACGGACGGGGCCGTCGAGCTATTGTAGGCTGACAGGCATGTCACCCGCACACGCGCCCGTTGATTATCGAGGCGGCAACACACACCTGAGCTTTCTAATGACACTGCCAATCACAAACACACAAGACGGCTGCTGCATGTCTTTGCTGCTGTTGGGGTCACAAAAAGGCTAGTTAATGACACAAAAATGATCATCCCTCGTTTAACATAACCATGATAAACACATTTCCGCGAAGTAGGAATCATTAATTATAAATCATATATTTTCATAGCTGGAGCATAAAAAAGCTCTTCTAATTAATTTTTCAATATTATGAGAGCCCTCTTGACATAAAAGAACACCCTTTTAGTCACCTTTACACGCTTTTAATCCAGTATAGTAATACTGCTGGTTTGGCTGGTTTGGTCTCATCAAGTGGCCAATGCTACTGTAGCATTCATAATGTTGGTCATTTTTAGTTTATTTAGCCTTTTCTATGCTTAAAAATACTTAAAGGGGAACATTATCACCAGACCTATGTAAGCGTCAATATATACCTTGATGTTGCAGAAAAAAGACCATATATTTTTTTAACCAATTTCTGAACTCTAAATGGGTGAATTTTGGCGAATTAAACGCCTTTCTATTAGTCGCTCTCGGAGCGATGACGTCACAACGTGACGTCACATCGGGAAGCAATCCGCCATTTTCTCAAACACATTACAAACACCGAGTCAAATCAGCTCTGTTATTTTCCGTTTTTTCGACTGTTTTCCGTACCTTAGAGACATCATGCCTCGTCGGTGTGTTGTCGGAGGGTGTAACAACACGAACAGGGACGGATTCAAGTTGCACCAGTGGCCCAAAGATGCGAAAGTGGCAAGAAATTGGACGTTTGTTCCGCACACTTTACCGACGAAAGCTATGCTACGACAGAGATGGCAAGAATGTGTGGATATCCTGCGACACTCAAAGCAGATGCATTTCCAACGATAAAGTCAAAGAAATCTGCCGCCAGACCCCCATTGAATCTGCCGGAGTGTGTGAGCAATTCAGGGACAAAGGACCTCGGTAGCACGGCAAGCAATGGCGGCAGTTTGTTCTCGCAGACGAGCGAGCTAAACCCCCTGGATGTCTTGGCTCACACCGTCCCTTATGCCACCGAAGATGATCAAGAGAAGAATATCGACCCTAGTTTCCCTGGCCTGCTGACATCAACTCCAAAACTGGACAGATCAGCTTTCAGGAAAAGAGAGCGGATGAGGGTATGTCTACAGAATATAAGGGACGGCGTGGCGCAGTGGGAGAGTGGCCGTGCGCAACCCAAGGGTCCCTGGTTCAATCCACACCTAGTACCAACCTCGTCATGTCCGTTGTGTCCTGAGCAAGACACTTCACCCTTGCTCCTGATGGGTGCTGGTTAGCGCCTTGCATGGCAGCTCCCTCCATCAGTGTGTGAATGTGTGTGTGAATGGGTAAATGTGGAAGTAGTGTCAAAGCGCTTTGAGTACCTTGAAGGTAGAAAAGCGCTATACAAGTACAACCCATTATATTAATTGATGAAAATCTCAAAGTGCATGTTGTTGCCAAATGTATTTCATATGCTGTAAACCTAGTTCATAGTTGTTAGTTTCCTTTAATGCCAAACAAACACATACCAATCGTTGGTTAGAAGGCGATCGCCGAATTTGTCCTCGCTTTCTCCCGTGTCGCTGGCTGTCGTGTCGTTTTCGTCGGTTTCGCTTGCATACGGTTCAAACCGATATGGCTCAATAGCTTCAGTTTCTTCTTCAATTTCGTTTTCGCTACCTGCCTCCACACTACAACCATCCGTTTCAATACATGCGTAATCTGTTGAATCGCTTAAGCCGCTGAAATCCGAGTCTGAATCCGAGCTAATGTCGCTATACCTTGCTGTTCTATCCGCCATGTTTGTTTGTGTTGGCATCACTGTGTGACGTCACAGGAAAATGGACGGGTGTATATAACAATGGTTAAAATCAGGCACTTTGAAGCTTTTTTTAGGGATATTGCGTGATGGGTAAAATTTTGAAAAAAACTTCGAAAAATAAAATAAGCCACTGGGAATTGATTTTTAATGGTTTTAACCATTCTGAAATAGTGATAATGTTCCCCTTTAATTTATGACAAAAAAAGTGTAGCATATGCTTTAAAAAAAACTAGTTTTAAAAATCTGCGATATGGTCTAGTGCAATGTGGCGAGAGAATAAATTACTACTAACAATGGTAATATTAGTAATAATGATATAAATCAAAGTAAGGGAAGTATTTAAGTATACTAATATAGGACTAGGGCTGGGCGATATATCGAATATACTCGATATATCGCGGGTTTGGCTCTGTGCCATCCATCCATCCATCTTCTTCCGCTTATCCGAGGTCGGGTCGCGGGGGCAGGAGCCTAAGCAGGGAAGCCCAGAATTCCCTCTCCCCAGCCACTTCGTCCAGCTCTTCCCTAGGGATCCCGAGGCGTTCCCAGGCCAGTCGGGAGACATAGTCTTCCCAACGTGTCCTGGGTCTTCCCCGTGGCTTCCTACCGGTCGGACGTGCCCTAAACACCTCCCTAGGGAGGCATTCGGGTGGCATCCTGACCAGATGCCCGAACCACCTCATCTGGCTCCTCTCGATGTGGAGGAGCAGGGTTTGTCTCTGTGCTATATAGAAAATGACTATATTGTGATATTGGAGTTTATGTTCTCACGCAGTTTGTTTTAGCTGCGGGCATTACACTACAGGCGTTTCTCACTCTTTCCTGTATCTCCTTCTCACAGAGACTTAAAACAAGCGCACCTTCTTACATATGTCACATACTGTCGCGCGTGCAACGTCACACGCCCTCGTGGAGCAGAGAGGTAGCGGCATGGGTAATGTTAGCTGTGATGCAAGCGTAGAGAAGGTGCGAGTGGTAATACGAGAGAAAGAAGGTGCGAATCTGGTAACAAATGAAGGAAGAATGAATTCCCAAGAAAAACAGCAAGGGGTCCATCGTCTGGCGGTGGTTTGGCTTCAAGGCGGAAGATGTCGAACAGACAACTGTAATATGTCAAGTTGCTACAAAAAGTAGCACCACTGCTAAGTTGTAGCATCATTTGAAAAGTCACCCGCTAGAGAATGAAGAGTGCTTGAAACTCTGCATGTCAACATCTCCGTTCGGTGCCAAACCCACAAAATGCCGAAGCAACAATTTCCACATCAACACCGTATGAAAAAATAGCCAACAACAGAAGGAGATAACGTCCGCAGTAACCTACCACATAGTAAAGGACATAAACTATTGGATTTCCTTTTATGCAGCTCATTTTTATTTGACAGTTATTGAAATATCTTGTGTGACATCATGCACTTTATTTGTTTTAAAATACTGTAGTGGTGTTCTGTACAAAAAGTGCACTTTAATTTAGTGTTGTTTTGATATGTCATCTTAGTAACATCATGCACAAAAGTGCACTAATAGCTTGACAATCTGACAATCTTGCACTTTCTGTTTTGGAAATGCCATGAATGTTTGTGCCACTGCTTAATAACTGTTTAATAAATACAGTTTTGGTAAATTGACTTAGTTGTGATTTCCCTCTCTGCATGAAAGTTTAAAATGAGCATATTTTAATGCAGTATAAACAAGAATGTTTTAATGTAGACACATAGAATCATCATACTGCTGTGTTTATATGCATCAAGTGTTCATTCAAGGCTATACCGAGATATATATCGTGTATCGTGACATGGCCTGAAAATATCGATATATTAATAAAAGGCCATATCGCCCAGCCCGATATAGGACAATTGCAGTATGTAGTGCATGCTGTTTTACACTGTCATAGCGGGCGGTCCCCACATCTCTGGTCCCCTCCAACGTTTCTCATTGTGCCCATTGGGTTGAGTTTTTCCTTGCCCTGATGTGGGATCTGAGCCGAGGATGTCGTTGTGGCTTGTGCAGCCCTTTGAGACACTTGTGATTAAGGGCTATATAAATAAACTTTGATTAATTAATTGATTATTGGGTTATGAGTATGACTTTTCCCCCTCAGTGTGATGATTGCTTTCTTCCAGTGTGATACAAGCGCTGCAGCTAACAGCAACATGGCGTCAAATGCAGAAACGCAGGACCGACATCTATCAGCGTATTACTCAGATTGGAATTGTACGCAGCAAATGTCTTTAAGGCAGAAGTATTAATAGGGCATAAAGAAAAAAAAGTTATTTCTTTGGAAATGTCAGCCAGGGTTGAAGAGGTCACTTTGCCTGCGTGACAAAAAAATATGCTGTGTGACTTTTTCCAGTCGTCACGTCTACCGAGACCGCCTCATTAGCTGTGATGCTTCCAGATATACGCACATAATGCGAGCGTTTCCTCAAACATCCCGACAACAACCGCAACACTTTTAGGAGTGTTTTGCATGTCTCACAAAAGACTGACTCACAGGTTCGGGGGGGAAAAAAATCAGCTTTCTATTTTTGCAAGCCGCAGGTTAGAAAATAAAGTTTTAAAGCAAAGAGCACAGGCAGGCCGGGAGGGGAAAAAATGTAAATGATAACTCAAACGCTCTCTGCCATCTGCAATTCATATCCTTTGGGAAAATGAGCATATGTGGCAGAGGAATAAGTGAGGAGAATGCATTTGTGGCTTTGAAAAGGTCAAATGTTGACTGGGAAGCATCGTCCAAATGAGACCCCCGAGGCCGTGTTTTTGAAGCCGGTGTTTCAAATGAGAACGGTGACTCGCACAAGTGCTTACGCTTCCAAGGTTACACCCCTTGCAAAAAGGGCACGCTGTAGCCCTAAATCACACATGCAGTCATATGCAAGGGTGTGCATTTTGCATGAGGAGGTGCGTGACATGAACCAACAGTGTCAGTGCTGCTGCAGACATTGACATGTCAGTATTGACATGCGGCTCGATGCACAGAGACAGCTGACAAATTGGAGGAAATGAGCACGGAAGTGCAGGGAGGAGAGCTTTTAATGACATGGAAGACTTTTGTGCACCGACTTCATAAAATCACAAAACTTCATCTCATAAGAACTTTGCGGAAAAAAAATGATAAGCATATTTCAACTTCACTTTTCAGACTTTTTTTGTTTTTTTTGTTTAACTTTAGATTACTTTTTCGAGTGCTGTCAGTGCTATACAAGTGTTGCTTAACTTACTGTGTCTGTGGTACTTGTGTTGACAATATTGCCGTGGGTACTCCACCAGTGTTTGTTTGTCGTCCTCTGCTTGTTGTCAATGTGCTAGTAGTGACTGCCTGAAAACCTGTTTTGATTTTTAATGGTATTAAAACTTGTGCAGCGATAAGACAACGAGGCCTTGCTCACACTGCAGGTCAGTTTCGATTTTTTTGCCCATATGTGACCTGTGTCGGATTTTTTCATGTCAGTGTGAACAGTGCAATTCCGAATTTTTCATATCCGACGCAGGCCTTTTTCTTATGTGGATATGAATCGGATATACACTATATTGCCAAAAGTATTTGGCCACCTGCCTTGAAGTCTTAAAGTGCCATCCCATGGAATTGTCCAAAATGTTTTGGTATCCTGGAGCATTCAAAGTTCCTTTTACTGGAACTCAGGGGCCAAGCCTAACTCCTGAAAAACAACCCCACACCATAATTCCTCCTCTACCAAATTTCACACTCGGCACAATGCAGTCTGAAATGTAGCGTTCTCCTGGCAACCTCCAAACCCAGACTCGTCTATCAGATTGCCGGATGGAAAAACGTGACTCATCAGTCCAGAGGAGGCGTCTCCACTGCTCTAGAGTCCAGTGGCGACGTGCTTTACACCACTGCATCCCACGCTTTGCATTGGACTTGGTGATGTATGGCTTAGATATAGCTGCTGGGCCATGGAAACCCATTCCATGAAGCTCTCTGCGTACTGTACGTGGGCTAATTGGAAGGTCACATGAAGTTCGGAGCTCTGTAGCAACTGACTGTGCAGAAAGTCTTTGCACTATGCGCTTCAGCATCCGCTGACCCCTCTCTGTCAGTTTACGTGGCATCCTACTTGGTGGCTGACTTGCCGTTGTTCCCAAACTCTTCACTTTTCTTGTAATAAAGTTGACTTCAGAATATTTGGGAGCAAATAAATGTTACGACTGGATTTGTTGCACAGGCGGCATCCTATGAGAGTTCCACGCTGGAAATCACTGAGAGCGGCCCATTCTTTCACAAATGTTTTTAGAAACAGTCTCCATGCCTAAGTGCTTGATTTTATACTTAGACTTAGACAAATTTTAATGATCCACAAGGGAAATTGTTTAACACAGTAGCTCAGTTACAATGATGGAAAGTGTCAGGATGGAAAGGACAATGCAGGTATAAATAGACTAATAAAGCGATAAAAAAATCTAACATATATATATACGAATATATACCTAATATGTGTACAGAATAATATATATACAGATATATTATGTCTATAACATATATACAATATATACCAATGACCACGTACAATATTACAGTATATACAGTATATGTGACAGCAGCAGCATAAAATAGAGAGTAGATCCAGCAGGAAATAGAAAATAGACATTAAAAACAAAGAGAAGTAGCTAACATGTCAGGTGTCAGGTAATAGGCAGATATCATCTATTGCTGTATGGCGAGTGATTATACAGCTGGGTGGAGTGTGGAATGAAGGAGTTCTTGAATCGCACAGTGCGGGAAGGAAGCTGGAGGAGCCTGTTGGAGTATGAGCTCCGCTGTCCCTTAATTGTCAGGTACAGTGGGTGGGCAGGATTGTCCATGATGGCCAGCAGTTTGTCCAGTGTCCTCCTGTCCCTCACTGACACAAACGCCTCCAACTGCGTGCTAATAGTTTGGCCGGCTTTCCGGATCAGTTTATCAATCCGGTTTGAGTCCCTTTTGCTGGTGCTGCTCCCCCACCAGGCCAAGTGATTAGGGCACCTGATTCTCATCATTTGGATGGGTGGCCAAATACTTTTGGCAATATAGTGTATAGACGATGTGACTGCTGTGTACACTCCCACACTCTGGTCGCATTCATCCGACCAGAACGTCATCAAAAAGCATGGTTATTGGTTATTCGCCAAAATAGATGGTTATAAAATATGAGCAGAAAACGGGTGAAAATAAAATGTTATAGGAATTCACATCAATGTTCCCCCACTCCCATGACATCGACTGTTCGCCCACAGACACGCTCTTCAGAGCAGACATTAAAGCGAAATAACCTGCAAAATTTATTTGTATAATGTAAATGTATTTATCATATTGTCCACACTATGAGCCGCTACTATTCTCCCACTCTTTGAACCCCGCGGCTTATAAAACGGTGTGGCTAATTTATGGATTTTTCTTTGCGAACGGCCATAATGTTTTGTATTCAACAAATAGTTTTCATAGAACACCGACAGAGACACTGAAATTGGCAACGAGATCGTCGAAAGGGTTCCACAATTAAATTTTTTAGGTGTGACTATAACAAAAGATGTATGCTGGGACAGTAACACTGCTTCTACAGTTGGAAAGGCCCAACATCTTTTCTTTCTAAGGAAAATAAAATGTGCAAACATTCCACAGAAATAAATGGTAAACTTTTACTATTGTGCAATCAGTAGTGTCTTAACATTCAGGTTTTTAGTGTAGTTTACTAACTGCGCTAAAGCTATCCAACAAGCCCCCCAGCGAGTGGTTAAAACAGCGGGGAAAATTACATGAACAACACTCTCAGAGAAGAGTGCCATGTATACAGCTCGCTGTCTAAAGCGAGTATGCAACATCCCGAAGGACAGGTACCACCTTGCAAATGGCCTGTTCCACCTGCTACCTTCTGGAAGAAGGTACAGATCTATTCACACTAGAATTGTTATATATTGTATATATGTTATAGACATAATATAATATATCTGTATATATAATATACTTTATATATATATATATATATATTTTTTTTTTTTCTTCTTAGTTTTCTTTTCTAATAAAGTTGTCCAACTCCCCCCCCACACACACACATGTAAAGCGACTTTGGGTATTTGGAAAAGCGCTATATAAATCCCAGGTATTATTATTATTATATACTGTACACAAATTATGTATATATTCGCATATATTCGTATATATGTTATATTTTATATCGCTATATTTAGTCTATTTATACCTGCATTGTCCTTTCCATCCTTACACTTGTAACTGAGCTACTGTGTTGAACAATTTCCCTTGTGGATCATTAAAGTTTGTCTAAGTCTAACCACAAGAATGTCTCACAGTCTGTATCCCCAGGATGAGAGGCTGCTAAATGAGCAGCCCGCCCCTTTTTTGCCCTGTCCATCTTAATACCCGACTTCCCACCACCTCAATAACTGTGCTCTGGACATTGCATTGCATTGCTCTTCAAACATCTGACTGCTCGCACCCCCTGTCACGATTGGTAAAGCGGTGCTTGCAGTGAGACCCCCAAGGATGCAGAAAGTTGGAGGTGGAATGCAAGTAAGAGTAGATTTAATTGCAAAAAAAGGTAAGTGCAGCTTGGAAGTGCACAGGAACAAAACTAGAAGAAAATAAAAATACTCTCAATATATCAGCAAAAGGCTAAACTTACATAGACGACCGTGTACAGGGAACTGACCGATAGGTAGGGCAGGCATATAAAGTAGCCTGATTGGTAATCAGAAACAGGTGTGTCCCGGTTGCCAATCAAGGACAGGTGTTGGGGCCAGCATTCAGTGGCCAGACAGGGTAAGTGAAACTACAAATTAAGTGTACTGGAGAGGAACTTAAACACCACACAAAAGGGAAAAAACAACACAAGTCCCAAATAGTTACAGGAGTGTGATAATACCTCCCTCTATCAAAATGTAAAAATAGATATAAAGTCATCATGTAATGAGAAAAAGCTGACAAGTTAATATTAATGAATAAAAAAAATAAAATTGTCTTTAGATATATGGATAACGATTATCTATAGCCTTTTTGTTAGACATTACAAATTACATGATGGTATTATGTTCACACCCCAAAACTGCTTTACCTAACAATCAGTAATCATGATTTCAATATTGATAAAAAATAATTGGCAGCCCTAGATCTCATACATGAACACTATATTCATCTATATAGACAAAAAGTGCAGTTATGTCTTATGGCCATCAGGTGCCATCATTCAAAATTCTTATACATACATACATATATATATACATACATATATATATATATATATATATATATATATATACATATACATATATATATATATATATATATATATATATATATATATGTGTGTGTGTATTTGCTTTGGAGTCCTTGCCTAGAAAGAAAACAATATTTGCCTTGGTGCCCTAAAATATGAGCCCTCCTTTAAGGCAACACTTGCCTTGACCTTAAATATTAAACATTTGAGGCCTGTGTGTATATATATATATATATATATATATATATATATATATATATATATATATATATATATATATATCCAGCTCACCCGCTACCCCGAGAGGGACAAGCAGTAGAAAATTGATGGATGGATGTTACGTACGTGAGTTGAAAAATAAAGCTAACGTAGATCTACGATGATATAGATTATATACTGTGGTACCTGATTCTCACCAAGACACAGGATTGGTTTTGCAGCAAGCCGAAAAGGGCATTTATTGCACAAGTGTTTTTAGGAAGGGCGGGGTGTGGAATCAGCAAACTTAAAGTGTCCAATAATAAACATAAATATCTCCCTTCTGGGGCTCTCAGTCCTTCACACAGCACACTTCCTTAAAGGTCAAAGGTCATTGCCTATCAAACAAGAGAAAACATAATATCAGAAAACATTTCCCTAATAATGTCATTAATGGGGAAATAGTGGATGTCTCACTTACCGCCTGATGCACCTGCCTTGACACAGAGGAGAGCCAGACCTGAATGAGGCAGAGTTAAGAACAGTTTGTAGCTGGGCCCCACCTGGCCGCACAGCTGGTGGCACTTCAGGCTGATTGAGCAGGTACAGGGGAAAGTACCGCCCCTCGATGATGCGGCCAAGGCTGGGGCGTTGTCCTCTGTGTTCCACTCTGCCTCCATGCCCTGGCTCCTCCCCTGTGAGGTGCCTACCTGTCAGGCGGTGCCTGAGTGAGACTCCACAATACATACATTATATTACTTTAATTTATTTTCACGCAAAAAACACACATTTTTAGGGCGTGGTGGCTTTTATTTTTGTAGTAGTGGTAGCGACTTTCTTGTTCATTTACAAAATCCGGTCGACTTCCTTTGTTTTTTCTTTTTCGAACTGCGCATGCAAGTGACGTTGTGGACACATTGGAGCCTGTGCGCGTTATACTAGAGTCTGATAAAAATCATATTTTACATATAATCTAAACAGGCAGCTAGAAAAAAAAATCAGATTTCGCAAAAATCCACTTTGGCCTTCAGTGTAAACATAGTCTTATTTATCTACAGTAGTGATTCTCAAACTTTAATACGCATGACACTAGTTGTGCACGGGCTCTATCTAGTGGTACGCCAAATAATCACTTTTTCCTATATTCAACCACAGCGTTTCTGTTCAAACTTTGTGTAATGTTACAATGGCCAAAATATTAAGTATGCTTGATAAATAAAACCTCTGATTTGTTTGTAATGAATGCTTAGGGCTACTACACGACTGTATTTTAATGTTGGTCATTAAGGTGGTACATGGAGAGCTATGTTTTGTCTGAGGTGGTACTTGGTGGAAAACGTTTGAGAACCACTGATCTATAGAATGTCATTCGACGGTGCAGGTGTACCTAATGAAGTGGACAATCCAAACTATAACACATGTTTAAAATGACATGAAATACAAATCTAACTGATCTTCAAAGGGAGCTATTTGTGTGTGCAAGAACCACAGATCCCTGATGATTTCTCCTTTAAAATTCGCCACTCATGGTCATGTTTGACACACCAAACAAAACGCTTTACAAGATGTAATCAGAGGATCCTAACATAATGTAAACCATCACAGATTAGTGATTTCACGGCTAAAAATGCTTATCGGCGTTCCACTCATCTCCAAGTGACATCATCACGTGACACCATTCATAAGGTCAGTCAGATCTTGTTTGTTTTATATAAAACACATCTGGACTCCATGCCTTTTAATTTCACTCCCATTTAATCCCCGAGATTACCTTCAGAGAGCAGCAAAAGCTAACCTTTGTGTGCCTTTTGCACCCAAAACCCAGACAGGAAATTCCGCGGAGCACCGAGGAATCCTACAGGGAAATGGACATTAATGAGAAGCAGAACCACAGGAGGCCATTATCAGCTCACATCTTTGGTAAACTAAAATTAAAAAAAAGAAATGTTTGATGTCTCCAGATAAGGGCCGTGACAAATGTTAACACAGGAAACTTGCTTGAGGATTACAAAGCCCCTTGAAGTGATGAATTCCGAAGCTAAATAGGGAGCGGCTTCTGGTTGAATGCGGCGATAATTTTTATTCACAGCCATAATTAACCTTTTTTTTCACAGGCGGGCGCTTAATGACTGCAATTTCTAATCCGGCAATCAAACGCCTTTGGTGGTGCGCGCAGATTGCCACCTGAGAGACAATCACTGCTTCTTTGGGGCTGATTGGAGGAATGTGACACAACACGGAGGACAAGGCTGCATGTACTGCTCTTCTCTTTCTACGCCGTCTGAATGTTTGATTAAAGCAGGCTCTGGGCTTGTGGCGCTCCCCGCTGTGCAAGTCTGGATGACCTCGGCCACATGTGTCTCAACTCAATCCCCGATTGGTTGACAGCGCAAGGCATTGATTCCACCGGCCATGCTTGTGCACGTCGCTTTAAAAGCAGACGCGTGTAAAGCCATGACGAGTGTGTCACCAATTAATTAGCAGCTGACATAAACGTTAAGGACACGAACCCTGGAGGTGTGCATGTATCAGTGACGTGCAGTCAGGGGAGGCAGGTGAGGCAGTGCCTCACGTGCCATCATGGAAAGAAAATAAATGTAAAAAGAAAATAAATAAATTAAATTGTTATATGTATCCAGTGATTATACTATAAAGTTATTTTCCATTTAATTTCACCAGTTTTAGATTATTTTTATTCAAAATCGCTGATTTTTCACATTTGCAGTTCAAATACTGAGAAGAGACTTGCGGTGATCAGCAGCCAGTTGAGCCTCACCGTGGATTGCGCAATGATTAGGCTAACTGCTGGCCTGTGTGCAGTGAGACCGTATTGCTATATGAATTATATTATACATTTCCATAGTTTAGTTGTCAACAAAATCATATGATATCATTATAATAATGTTTTTATGAAAGCAAATAAATCCCTTCTTTTTCTTGTTATTCTAATGTGCAACCTAATGATTAGAGCTACACATATGAATTTAAAGAAAAAAAAGAAAAAAAAAAAAGAAAAAAGTATCTTTGCCTCACCTGGTGTAACACAATGAAATATTGAGTGTGAGCACTCGGAGTTTGTCAATTGGGGGCCACGGGAAGTTCATTAGTCCGTCATGGCCTTTGTGACTCATTTTCAAACATTTTACAATAGCCTTAATTGCAGTTTGAGTAATATTGTCAAATTTTAACTTTTGCAAAACATTTTGGATATAATATATTGGGATATAATATAGATAACACTAAATTGGCCCTAGTGTGTGAATGTGAGTGTGAATGTTGTCTGTCTATCTGTGTTGGCCCTGCGATGAGATGGCGACTTGTCCAGGGTGTACTCCGCCTTCCGCCCGTGTGCAGCTGAGATAGGCTCCAGCACCCAACGCGACCCCGAAAGGGACAAGCAGAAGAAAATGGATGGATGGATGGATAATATAGATAATGAAGGATGAAGTGATTAAGAAATGCATACATATAATATAATACATATATGCTTAGAATAGGCCGTGCAACTAATCATATCCTCTAAGTTCCAGTTAAAAGTGGGTCCAAGTTCAAGCACAGGCACATTCACTCTTATCGTCCACATTTTTGCTACTGTTGATGTGGCGTCTTCGCCGAGGACTGAAGGACAACATCAGATATGAAATCGGATGTCAGGAAGGAGAAGGCAGACCTGGAAGCAGACACCTCATTGCATATTCATACATTGATATATATTGTAAGAGGGCGAGGGGGAGGGCGCCTCCGGAAAGCCCTGTGTAAGTCGCCGTATTGAATGCTACTAGGGACAGATAGCGCTCAGTATTAGAATTGTATCCAATAGGAAATAAATACTTCTGTTTTTAAGTTTATACATCGTGTCCTCTTTAAACATCTTCTGCCTCTAGACTAAACGAATACGACGACAGTACCGATCATCCATGAGTTAGCTCGGTCAATACCAATTCTAATACCGATCACATGTATCTTTTTTTTTTATTCACGGGGAGTACTATTTGTTACGGGTCAAACACTTTCTACCTTTCACTCTGCTGTGCCCACGGGCGTTCCTCTCCTGCGCGGAGGCGCGGCTGCACTCACTCAACAATCAACACACCTGACGCTGATTAGATCTTCCCTGCCTTCATAAGCCAGCGTGTCCTGCATTCCAGTGCCAGAACATAGCTACTTGTACCAGTACAGTAAGCCTTACACGTCTCTATCTTCCTTTCTTATGTGCTTCCTCGCTCTTTGTGTTTCCCCTCCTTTGTGCTCATCGTGTCTTGTCCTGTGTCGTCATCCAGCAGCCCCTCGTCATTCCCTGGTTTCGATCTGTGTGTCTCGTCTTCCCGGATCCCATCTGGACTTCCTGCTGCCTTCCCGGATCTCGACCTTACGCCTGCCCCCGGACAGCGACGCCTCGCTCCAGCACCTGCCTGTCCCCGGACCTCCGAGCCTGCCTTGTCCCTTTTGGACTTCCGCATCGATCTCAAATGCACCTTCAATACCACCCGGTAACACTCTTCATATAATCGCCTCACATAGTCACACGATATATATTTGGATTAATCACACACTCCATTCTTGTGTATCAATAAACACACTGCAAGCTAAACGACGTCCCTGCCTCTGTGCCGTCTCCTTCTACACTGTATCGTTACACTATTGACAGTTTAACAATATCAACACAATATTTTAACTAGTTCCTTATTCTCTGTCATTGCATACAATAAAAGAGAATTGCCACTTGTTGTCACTTCCTGTCGACGGGAAAAAGGGCACAAAGTAAAAGGCTTTTGCTACCAAAGTTTTAGATACATTTGAAGCTTTTTTGACCACTGATTGTGATCACAGTTATAGGAGATTTAGCTGGCATCTTTAAAAAGCCCTTTCTCTGGTGAGATGCACAGATTTTCTAAAAAAAAAAAAAAAAGCGAATTAGAAGTTAAAGTTAAAGTTAAAGTACCAATGATTGTCACACACACACATAAGGTGTGGTGAAATGTGTCCTCTGCACAACCTACCGATTTCAGGGCGGACACTCTAACCACTAGGTCACTGAGTAGGTGAAGAACCGTTAGCCTTCAGTGGCCTTGTGATTAGAGTGTCCGCCCTGAGATCGGTAGGTCGTGAGTTCAAATCCCGGCCTAGTCATACCAAAGACTATAAAAATGGGACCCATTACCTCCCTGCTTGGCACTCAGCATCAAATGGAATGGGGGTTAAATGATTCCCGAGCACGGCCACCGCTGTTGCTCACTGCTCCTCTCACCTCCCAGGGGGTGGAACAAGGGGATGGGTCAAATGCAGAGGGTAATTTCACCACATCTAGTGTGTGTGTTATCAGTGGTACTTTAACTTTAACTTAAGCCAACAGCACCCACAGCAAGTCAAAGCGGCTGCCTAGCAACCAGAAGCTACACTGGAATTGCACGGCGATACTTTGAAGCAGTTTTAAAGTGTTTCTGACCACACAGAGTGATCTCAGTTGGCGGGCTGACAGCTCCAGTTGATCTCCAAACGGTGTAAGGTATGAATTTGTTGAAATATACAAGTTGAAAAAGCTGCAAGTGTTTAAAGAGGCAACTGCAGTAGCAGTATGCTAATGCTACAATGTCAAAAGCTAAAAAAAAAAACCTCAAATCCCAGCACTTTTGGTGTCATTTGGTTCAGGTGAGTCTGTGAATAGCGGACATGAAGGGAAGCAAGCTACAAAAATATTTCACTTGAGAGCAAACTTGGAAAGAGTAAGATTAGAGGCGGAAAGAGCAAGATTCGAACATAAAGACGACATAAGAAGTCTGCAGGAAAATATACAAAGTCTGCAAACCCAGAATAACACACGAAAAGGGAATCTGAAGATCTCAAGGAGATGGTGGTGAATCTCTTAAAAGAGCAAACTGAAATGCGTCAAGAGGTGAAGTTTCTCCAAGAGGAAATGATTGCATTGAGGCAAGATACCATCATGCTGAGGAATATCATAGATGAAATAGATCAGGATAAACGAATGAATGATATCATTGTGACAGGGCACCAAATTAAACCAAGCTGTGGATGATGGTGGTGATCCTGATGAAATGGATGTTGCCTCAGCAGAACAGCAAGTGGTCAACTTTCTGCAATCAAAGGAAATTGAAGTCAACATTAATACATCAAAACACGCATCCCACTGAATGGAATAAAAACCAACACCACTCCGTCATCCTCGTGAAACTCGTCAACAGGAAATCTAAAATGGAACTGCTGAAACAGAAAGAAGCTAAAGGGTACAATTGTGTACATGAATGCGCACATCACCAAATGTAACGCTGAAATCGCCAAGAAAACACGCGACATAAGGAAGTAGGGAACAATTCAGGGAACTGTAAAATCTACATCAAACTGGATGGCTGTCCAGAAGCAAGAATACTTGTTGTCTATGACTTCAAGGACCTGGACAAATATTAAAGTTGACACTTCAACGACGACGACAATAAAGGAGTCTGACGGAAAACAAACATTCAACACGAACACTACTATGTTCCAAAGGACCACTAAACAAGAAGACCTAGATTCAGGAGCACAACCATCTACACTTATATAGGTTATTGAAACAACACTAAAGATTGCTGAACAAGAAATTATGGAACTAAAAAACTTCTACAACAAAGACCATAAAAGACAGGATTTGGAGAATGACATAGATCCAGATACAATGTTTTTCTCCCACATCGGTAACAATTGTTGTTATTGTACACATGAACAAGATAATAGCAACATTAAATGTGATAACAAATTGTCAATTATTCATTTCCACAGCAAAAGCTTGTATGCAAACTACAAAAACATGAAGCACTTTTTAAAACAATTCAACAAACTCTTCAAAGGGATCGCTGTAAAAGAAACATGGATTGATGATGAGGAACATATTTTGAGCTGGAAGGATTTGAACTACAAACCCCATTTCCATATGAGTTGGGAAATTGTGTTAGATGTAAATATAAATGGAATACAATGATTTGCAAATCATTTTCAACCCATATTCAGTTAAATATGCTACAAAGACAACATATTTGATGTTCAAACTGATAAACATTTTTTTTTTTTTGCAAATAATCATTAACTTTAGAATTTGATGCCAGCAACACGTGACAAAGAAGTTGGGAAAGGTGGCAATAAATACTGATAAAGTTGAGGAATGCTCATCAAACACTTATTTGGAACATCCCACGGGTGTGCAGGCTAATGGGAACAGGTGGGTGCCATGATTGGGCATAAAAACAGCTTCCCAAAAAATGCTCAGTCTTTCACAAGAAAGGATGGGGCGAGGTACACCCCTTTGTCCACAACTGCGTGAGCAAATAGTCAAACAGTTTAAGAACAACGTTTCTCAAAGTGCAATTGCAAGAAATGTAGGGATTTCAACATCTACGGTCCATATTATCATCAAAAGGTTCAGAGAATCTGGAGAAATCACTCCACGTAAGCGGCATGGCCGGAAACCAACATTGAATGACCGTGACCTTCGATCCCTCAGACGGATATCACCACATGGGCTCAGGAACACTTCAGAAAACCACTGTCACTAAATACAGTTGGTCGCTACATCTGTAAGTGCAAGTTAAAGCTCTTCTATGCAAAGCGAAAGACATTTATCAACAACATCCAGAAATGCCGCTGGCTTCTCTGGGCCCGAGATCATCTAAGATGGAATCATGCAAAGTGGAAAAGTGTTCTGTGGTCTGACGAGTCCACATTTCAAATTGTTTTTGGAAATATTCGACATCGTGTCATCCGGACCAAAGGGGAAGCGAACCATCCAAACTGTTATCGACGCAAAGTTCAAAAGCCAGCATCTGTGATGGTATGATGGTGCATTAGTGCCCAAGGCATGGGTAACTTACACATCTGTGAAGGCACCGATATGCTGAAAGGTACATACAGGTTTTGGAACAACATATGCTGCCATCCAAGCGCCGTCTTTTTCATGGACGCCCCTGCTTATTTCAGCAAGACAATGCAAAGCCACATTCAGCACGTGTTACAACAGCATGGCTTCGTAAAAAAAGAGTGCGGGTACTTTCCTGGCCCGACTGCAGTCCAGACCTGTCTCCCATCGAAAATGTGTGGCGCATTATGAAGCGTAAAATACGACAGCGGAGACCCCGGATTGTTGAACGACTGAAGCTGTACATAAAACAAGAATGGGAAAGAATTCCACTTTCAAAGCTTCAACAATTAGTTTCCTCAGTTCACAATCGTTTATTGAGTGTTGTTAAAAGAAAAGGTGATGTAACACAGTGGTGAACATGCCCTTTCCCAACTACTTTGGCTCGTGTTGCAGCCATGAAATTCTAAGTTAATTATTATTTGCAAAAAAAATATAAAGTTTATGAGTTTGAATATCAAATATCTTGTCTTTGTAGTGCATTCAATTGAATATGGCTTGAAAGAATTTGCAAATCATTGTATTCCGTTTATATTTACATTTACCACAATTTCCCAACTCATATGGAAACGGGGTTTGTATATTACATCAACAGAACCAACAAAAACGGAGGAGGAGTGGCGATATACGTGATGAAGAACCTGAACCACAAAGTGGTAAAACAAATTTAATTTGCTATTGATAATATCTTAGAATACATAACACTTGAAATACAGTATTTCATGAAAAAAACTAAATACTGATCAGCTGTATAACTAGAACACCTAAGTCAAGTGTTGAAACGTTTGAAGACTCAATAAAGGCAAATTTTACTCACATAAGTCAAAAATTAATGTTCCTATGCGGTGACTTCAACATTTACCGATTGAACCCCAATAAGCAAAAGTCCATAGATGACTTAATTGATACAATGTACAGCATTCTTTAAGATGTCAATAAACTTCTCAATCAATCAATCAAAGCCTTAGTTTATATCCTGAAATCACAAAGCCAGGCAGAATCACAGGACACTGTGCCACGCTTATTGATTAAATTTTAGCAATGATTTTGGAAAATAATACGACACATCGTCTGCTTATAACCATCAGTGATCATCTGCCAGTTTTCACAATCAATGACAGAAACTACAAAAAGACACTATGAATACTATGCAGAGAAGAGTATTATTGCTTTTAAATATGAGCTAGAAAAGCAAAATTGGGACAATGTGTACAGTGAAAATGATGTCGATAAAGCATATTGTAAATTTTTAAACACGTTCATGATGCCTTACGACGAACATTGTCCATGGAAACAACTCAGTAGGAAGCAAAACAAAAAAAAAGAACATGCTACCATGGATGACTAAAGGATTGAAAAATGCTTGCAATAAGAAGAATATATTCGACAGAAAATGTGTAAAACAAAGATCTAAAGAGACAGAAAATAAGTACGAAAAGTATAAGAACAAGCTGACTAGCATAGATGTAGTTGAAAGCTTTAATAACTACTTCATAAATATTGGAACAAATTTGGAGGAAAGGATTCCAGACCTAATGTTAATTGAGGACGTCAATAGAAATCCCAACTCAATGTTCCTCACGGACATGACACAAAAGAAAAATGTTAAAATCATAAATAATTGCAAATCCCAGACCTCAATTGAGGTCTGGGATTTGCTTACGCACGTAAGCACACACGCACGCGCACGCACGCACGCACACACCCTGAACCAGTCTCATGCAACAAAGAGCGGCCGGTTGGCGCCAATATTCCATCCATCCATTTTCTACCGCTTGTCCCTTTCGGGGTTGCGGGGGGTACTGGAGCCTATCTTAGCCAATATTAGCTATGTTAAATATTACCTTGAATCCAAACTTAAAACTAGAGAACAACACAGGTAAACATATTCACATTCTTGGTACACACATTCATTAATTAAAGACCTAATTTCCACCGAAAAACTAACAAAAGTGTCGGTGGGATCGCCCGACCGAGACTCACCCTCAGTCATGTAGAACTTTTCTGTGAGGGGAGAAGGGAGGAGCTACACAACCCTGGAGGACTACAGGGGCTCAGAAGGCACAAAAAGACATCAAACCGTCCTCTCACAGGCAAGCAAAAAAGATAACTACTTAAAGATCAAATTCACAAACAAAATATAATAAATAACAAAGGTGTATTTTAACTCCGTTACATATATATGTACTACTCAGTGGCCTAGTGGTTAGAGTGTCCGCCCTGAGATCGGTAGGTCGTGAGTTCAAACCCATTACCTCCCTGCTTGGCACTCAGCATCAAGGGTTGGAATTGGGGGTTAAATCACCAAAAATGATTCCCGGGCGCGGCCACCGCTGCTGCCCACTACTCCCCTCACCTCCCAGGGGGTGATCAAGGGTGATGGGTCAAATGCAGAGGACAAATTTCACCACACCTAGTGTGTGTGTGACAATCATTGGTATTTTAACTTTTAACTTTATATATATATATATATATATATATATATATATATATATATAATAAATCATAGAGCTATACTACGCCCTTGTTGTCTGTGCCGTCTACTCTCCCGGTACGTAACAAACAGACACTGTTCCCTGTTCCTGTGGGAAATTTCAAGTCAATCTGACTTATGGCGGTCAAATTTTAGCGCCCAATAACAGCGCCACCATGTGGCGTACTGGTCAGACAAATAGCAGCACATGCAACACGGCAGGGGTGCATGTTTGGATCAATGTTCACCCATTTGTACTCAGTGGTTGAGAAGCAGAGGCGTTGGATCATGTGACGTCCTGCTTTGTTCACATGACTGTACTTAACGACAATGGGAAGACCACTTATTGTACTTTCTCATGGGAAAAGTCCACTGTCCTTCCTTCTCAGGCTTTTAAAAATAAAGTCAATCTTAAGTCATCCTTTCGCTCACCCCCTTGTTGAATCAAATTGGCTTTTGGGAAAGAGACGACCATAAGAGAATGTAATGTTTCTGTTTCAGTGCAAGGCAGCAAATATTGACATGTAATTCCTTTTGTTTCCCTCTCTGGCCTCATGTGGCCAGGCCATCGCCTCCACCGCACCTCCCAGGACTGGGGAAAGTGTGTGCATGTGTTTTTTGGGCTCAGGTGTCTCCAGGGAAACGGACATGAATGATATATTTCTTTATTCTCTCTTTTTTTTGTCGCTCTTCTCTGCGCTGAGAAAGCAGAGGCCTTTTCCAACAAGGTAAATAACCATTAGAGATGAAACTCCGAGAAGGTCATCTGTTCCTCCACAATCCTTGGCCAGAACTTTTTATTATTATTATTTCACTCCTTGACTTATTTGTCTTTGCCCCTTTTTCGCTGGCTTTTCTGCAGCGAGACAGCCGGGCTCTTTGGATGGCGGCATCTCATGACGTTATGTTACGTTTATGTTGCCATGCAGCACAGAAGAAAAAAAAGGTGATTTTGTCTTCTTTATCACACATTATTGATCGTAGTCATTTCCACTCTGTTTGCCCTCCGCCTTCCTTTCTTTCTTCGCCATCATTCCGCCTCTCCTTCCAAGGGTCCACTTCTCACCCCCGAACCCCCGCTCCCGCCCCTCCATCCCTCGCCTCCACGAGGGTCCTCGGGAGGCACTCGTGGACCAAAGCGGGGGTCTGGTCTGGTCCAGGAGCTTCTGGAGGAGCAACAGTGCATCACTCCAAGACCCGTCCTGGAGTGTTTGCTCTGCTTGTCCGTGCATGCCATGAATAATAGATTCAATCACGGAAGATGTAATGAGGGAAAAACGGGGGGAGTTGGAGGGTGTGTGTGTGTGGGGAGGGGGGTAAAAATTCAAATCAAACAAGAAGCGCATCCCCCCCACCACGTAAAAAGATCCCTGTGGCTGGCCGCAAAAGCAGCGTGCTCACCCAGGCGTGGAGGGATGGGATTAATTTGAAGATATTATTTTGGATTCACTCAGGTGAGTTTGTGTTTGTGCAGAATGAAGTCAAGCTTGACATTGTTGCTTTGAACAATCATCATCATGCATGCAATTGGTATTTTTACCACTTTAGGGCCCCGAAAACAATTAAGTTATACTTTAAACCGTGAGGGCCCAAAATGGTCCCTCTTATAAAAGTGTTACAAAAATGTCATCTTTGGGTTTTTTTACTTTCACTACATCAAAATTAACCACATATGAAGTTTTTCTTCTTCTATTTCTTCTATTCTTTTTGTGTTTTTTGACAATTTTTCCTTGAAAAAAAATGATAAAAACATTAAATCGATAATATATTCCAGGTGTAAATGTGTTTTCTGTGCTGCTCTGTTGTCGCCTGTTTGCTTTCTGTTTCAGTACTAGTCCTTGACGTTTCGGGCGTTTTCATCATCAAAAAAGATGCATTATTTTCAAGGGCTTTGAATCTTTGGGCACCACACGATTGGATTGGATTGGATTTGATTCTCTGGGGAAACGACTCGATTCAGAATCGATTCTCGACTCAAAATTATTCTCGATTCAAAATCATTACTATTTAATAACATTGGATGCCAGTTCTATGATTAAAAAAATCCTTAATAAAATTGATAACAGCTCTGATAAGTTTGTATATTATTTAAAAGAAAACTGGTTTTGTTTACTAAAATCCTACCCAAATATTTAATAAAGTCCATCCATTTTCTACCGCTTATTCCCTTCGGGGTCGCGGGGGGCGCTGGAGCCTATCTCAGCTACAATCGGGCGGAAGGCGGGGTACACCCTGGACAAGTCGCCACCTCATCGCAGGGCCAATTTAATAAAGTAAAATACAAAAAAGTCAACGAGAGAAGTATCCAACACTTATCTTTTCTAAAGTAAATCTGTACAGCAGATAATGGCATCTACATCAACAATATATATACATTTATATATTTGTATGTATATATATATATATATATATATATATATATATATATATATATATATATATATATATATATATATATATATATATATATATATGTAGTGGCTAGACAGGACATATAAAAACAAATATAAAACTTTTCTTTTTATATCCATTTTTCTTTTTTTTTAATTGTTTAAGAATCATTACAAGTAAGAATTGTGATTTATTCAAAAATAAAATATACATTTTTACACCCGTTGTATTTTTACAGGTTAGTGTGTGTTTAAATGGTGTGTGTGAGAGAAATAATCGATATTATTACTACTGCCACTACCACTACTTCGACTAATAAAAATAATAGTCCATCCATCCATTTTCTACCGCTTATTCCCTTTGGGGTCGCGGGGGGCGCTGGAGCCTATCTCAGCTACAATCGGGCGGAAGGCGGGGTACACCCTGGACAAGTCGCCACCTCATAATACATTTATTCATAAGGCACTTTCAAGGCACTCAAGGTCACCCCACAGCAATTAAAAGCAGTTAAAAATGTAAACATAGACAAATAAAGCCTGCAGCGGAGCAACAAAGGGAACAGACTAAGGATGTGACGGAATACCGTTAAAACGTTAGTAATAATAACCGAGATAAAACTCCTGGCGGTTAGTATTACTGTTTTAAAGTAAAATAATCGAAAAACTGTGATACATAACTGCACCTTGACAAACTCACTGACTGACTGGTGCCAGATTGCTAGCTTAAATGGCAAGGTAAAAATAAGAAACATTAACTTATTTCCCCAGTATTTAATGGCTTGCCTCAATCTAAACTTGTATAAACACATTACTGTCTGAACAAATAAGATATTCAGTTGTGCACATTGAACCCACAAGCTGTGCTATCTTAAAACAGAGTGACCGTTCTATACTGGGAGGAAAACAAGACGTAGGTGTTTTTTACGGTGTAACCGCTAAACAGAGTAGGACAACGGCCTCCAGGAAAAAAAAAAAATATATATATATATATATATATATGTATGTGTGTGTGTATTTATTTATTTATGTTTTTTTTTTATTTGTTGCACACTTTTCATTTAAATACATCTTTAAGGGCTACAGTACAAACCAATATTTAAAACAACAGTACAGTTTTAAGACTAAAACACTATCAGTGAAGCATAAAAAACACAAGACATGTAAAACAGTGGGTTTTCTAACAGTGTCCCTATTTATTTCAATAAAAAAAAACATGACTTGGTTAAAAGATTTCCGTGTGTGTACTCTGAGTAAATTCAACAATACAGCGATATTGATAACTATATGCGTGTTATTTCATGTCTACATGGCTCTCATGATGTTAAAACCATATTTAAAGGGTCGTAAACAGGTTTTATGTGCTCTAGGTATGGAAATAATTCAATGTACAGTATAATAATTCGTACTTTGCAGAAACTAATATGAATGTTTCATTTACTGTTTTTGAAAAATGTGTCGTTTTAGTGGAAGCCAAAGGGACCAAATTGGTCCAGAAGGTAAGAAGCCTACTGTATATGCAAATCTCATATTCAGTCCGACTTGCCACACAGGACATTATGACATGAGATGATATTTCAAATCAAAATAAAGCTGGCTCTCTACATTAATAATCAAAACAATCAAATAAGAAGAATGTACACGCTTAATTCCACCCAGTGCTAGTGCCCCCAGGGTTTATTAAAACAGCCAATCCAGCAGATGGCAGTGTGGTGAAAATCTTCTAATTCATCAAATATCTATGTTACATGAACTACAAAGTAGCGATTAACTGTGCAAGTCTAAATGTCTCTTTTAATTGAATTTAACTGAATAATTGCCATCATACCAACTTGCCCTGTCCTTTCTGTGCTGTGTGTTTACGGTAAACACCGGTTATGACTATGTTAATCCTGCCTAGCAACAGGTCCAGGCGCTAAGTCTCAGGCAATTTAATTTAAGTAAGTCAACTTATACTTTGATAGTTTTATACTTTCATAATGTACAAATGTTTTTTGTTGTTCATTAAATTGGAAATGCAGGAGAACAGTAAGACACAATACTTTTTTCCTCGTAACATTGCCAAGTTTTCAGTTTTGGACTTCAGCTTTTTCCAACAAAAAACAGTACTCTGTGGATACGACTTGCTGTTGTTTCCCCTCCATCAAAAACTCCATAAGTCTTCCTCTGCTATGCTGCAGTGGTACAATGAAGGGATCATTAGTGACTTAATGGAGTGTGTGTGTGTGTGTGTGTGTGTGTGTGTGTGTGTGTGTGTGTGTGTGTGTGTGTGTGTGTGTGTGTCTGTGTGTGTGTGTGTGTGTGTGTGTGTGTGTGTGTGTGTGTGTGTGTGTGTGTGTGTGTGAGTGTGTTCTGGCAATGCTTACTTATTGGAGACGTCGCTCTGTTTACAAAGTCACTTTAGGGGACCTTTGATGTTATGGGCACAAAAAAACAGGTCCCCTAAAGGGAAACCTTTTTAAATAATAGTCAGATCCATTATGAAGATGGCTAAGGGATTTTTAAGCTTTGTTTTTCCATAAAACATGTTTACTGGTTAGTTTGAGGGTGTGTGAGACATTTGCACAGCAGCCCCCTTATAGGGCTGTAGCTGGTACTGCACTCGCTGTTCCTTCCGTGATTACTTACAATTTACACCTGGTCCCCCAAACGAAGGAGGTTTGCGCAGTGCAGGACATGTCGGTTGACGAGACACGAAAATAAACTGTTTAAACCAAAAGGTAAGCACATCTTTCTTATAAATGGAGGTTATTGATTATCATTTGTAGAAGAACAATGTGTTTATGACCAAATTAGGCCAAAAAATTAGCAGCAAACCTTTTCCAATAGGTGCATTTAATTAAGAACATGAGCCTCGCTCAAAAAAAAAGCTTTTGAATCACTTTGTGTTGGGGTTTTTTTTTGGCATTTGGACTGAAGAGGAAGATCTTACCAGAGAGGACAAACACTATTCATTCCCTGATAATGGTATGTAATGTCAATCAACACTCATTTTTGTGGTTTATTAAATGTGGCCTATGGTAAGCATGACACTGAATGTTTATTACATTGAACCCACAGAAGAAGTGGCCTTTCAAACCACAGAGGATGAACAAATCCCACCCCCCAACAGACTGATACAACTTTCAAAAAAAAAGGATGGATCATCAGGACATTGTGCAGTGACACATTCTTCCAAAGGTAAATTATATACATAAACTGTTTTTTTAGTCAAGTTTTATCAGTCTTTGTTTTCTCACAAATAATGCAAATGCATATGTATACATTGTTCTCTGTGGGTTAAAGACATTATAGCAAACAAATGTATAACTTAATTTCTTAATCTTCTTTTATTTCTTTTATTTTCATACACATATTTTGTATGGTCACTTGCAGGTAAAGCTGCCCAGAAAAGGCGACCCTGGACACAGAAAGAGGTGAAGGCTGTCGAGAAGCACATGAAGCGATTCATCCCTTCTGGTATTGCACCAGGAAAGAGTGACTGTTTAAAATGTTTGAGGGCCTAACCGGAAGCTCTCCAAAACCGGGAATGGCAAGCATCGAAGTTCTATGTGTACAACCGCATTACGGCCTATCAAAGGAGATTGCAGCTAAAATAGTAGATTAAGAGATAATCAGCAAGACTGGTTAAGTAGAACAGTTTTTTTATGTTCTTTATGTTCAAAATAAAAAGTAAAAATTAGAGTTTAAATGAGTTTGTATTTTATTTCTGTGGTTTAAGGTAAGATAAGGTAATCATTTATTGATCCCACAACAGGGAAATTTGGGTTACTTTGTTTACGTGTTTCAAATATTGGTAAAAGAGAAAACTAATTTTCTTGAAAAGTGAAACAGGTGTTATCCTGGCATTAATAGTACTGTAATTCTGTATGGTATCCATCCTTAGTTAAAACTAATATATTTTTTCCCTTGATCAAAAACTTGGTCCCCATTCCAAATGATAACCAGTATTTGTGTGAGCGTGCGTGTGTGTGTGTGTGTGTGTGTGTGTGTGTGTGTTATAAGAGCGGCAGTGAGCAGTATTAGCCATGACTCGGCCCTCCCCATCCTTGTGACTGTCGTGTTTATTCTGTCTCTGTCCTCCGTTGATGCTTATATTGACTTTGAATGTGCGGTATACTGAACAATTGCACGGCATGGGAGTCTTAAGTCGAGGGAGTACTTCATTCAGACCCAACTAGATTGCTGCCTAAACGGGCTGCAGTAGAAAATGAAACTGAATGCAAACAAGGAGAAAGCAAAGTGTGTTGTAAATACTGCAGTATAAACAAAATAGATGCTTAAGCCGAGATCAGTGATTCTCAAACTGTAGTACGCGGGGCCCAATATATAAATATGTATATGGAGTTTCATTGTTGATGTCTGTGCATTGTGTGTAATGTTACAGTGGCCGGAAACATTAAATATACTAGTTAAATAAAACCTCTGCCTTGTTTCTAATGAGTACTTAGGCTTACTACGCTACTGTATTTTAATGTTGGTCATTATGTTGGTACTTGGAGATCCAAGGTTTTTTTTTGAAGTGGTACTCTGTGAAAAACGTTTGAGAACCACTGGGCTAAGGCTAGCATCAACACAATGCAGCTTGAAGGAAGAGCACAAACATTGTCAACTTGGACAGCAATTGTGTGTTTGGGAGATTTTGGAAGGAGACAGCAGAAAAAGTTAAGCACTATTTTTATTTAACTATATCTATCACATTTTAGCTATGTTGTTGCAAATTAGAGGTATTTAAAAGAAGTGATTTGCATCCAAATTGTGATTCTTATTTATTCTAATTCCAAATTTGATTCATCATTAAAAAATAAAAAATAAATAAATAAAAAAAAATTATATATATATATATATATATATATATATATATATATATATATATATATATATATATATATATATATTTTTTTTTTTTTTTTTTTTTTTTTTTTTTTTTCAGGAAATAATTTTTAAAAACATTTTTAGGCCATATCTGCGCTTACTCGTCTCCGGTATACGTCAGCAGCCAAGAAGAGCTTTTGTAACCCCTAACCTGTTTTATAAACAAATGCTAAATCATATATACATAATATAAGAGAATAAATAATATATCGAGAGGATCTGTTTGAATCGAGAATAGCATCGTCACCCCAAAAGTCGGAATTGAGTCTTGAGCTGTAGTAAAAATCACATTCCTATTGCATACTGTCAAATGGTAGGGATTGCTACTTAATTACTCATGATTAGTGATGCCTCAGTGAGTGTGTGACAAACTCACTGGCTGTATTGACATTGCACTGACACTGCATTGCTGCTTCAGAATGGTTCTATCTGCTGGCTTAAAAAAGTTACTATATTTGACCTGCAAATAAAATTAATAGTTATCAAATATATACAGTATATATATATATATGTATATATATATATATATGTATATATATATATATATATATATATATATATATATATATATATATATATATATATATATATATATATATATATATATTTATTTTATTTTTTAATTTATTATTTCTTTTCAAACAAATGGGCAGAAAATAATATGACATGTGTAATTGTGGTCAATGAGCAAATTAGTAACCTTATTTGGTGCTATGAGATCATAATAATCTCACACTTTGGAATTTCTGTTTAGATCCATGAAGGCAAAAAATATCGATGACTTTTGGTACAAGCTGATCAACACAGTTTGGCTCTTCACAGTCAAATGACACAGCAGTTGTATCAATCACCTGTTTTTTTGTCTGAAAGTGACACACACATCAAAGGACACAGAGTAATTTCTTGTGTTACATAATGCATTGCTTCTTCAGCATCATTTGACCCGTCACCACACTAAAAAATGCTGGGTTAATTTTATAACCCAATTTATGAGTTGCTGCTGTTGGGTTAAATTTTGGAGTTATATTTATGAAGAGCAACCCACTTTTTTAGTTATAGGGGTTACTTTAACCAAATGTCTGGGTTTTCAAAACTATGAACCATTTTTGGGTTGTTTTTCAATGAGTAACGTATTTTTGTGTAAAATGCTTTTTTTTCATTAAAAAGTTACTTTTTTCTTGAAGGGAATTTTATTATGGATTAATCTCATTGACATTATTTACAATCACACATTTTATGTGCATGAAAATATTTGAGCATGCTGTATAGGACTACTATGATCATACACGGCAAAAAAATGTCACTCATATCTTGCTTTTGAGTATATTTTAATGGAATACAATAATTTTGATCAGTAGTTGGGAAGGAGTAGGACAAACCAGCAGTAAAATGTATAATTTTTAACCAATTATTGGATCATGGAGCGTTAAATTGCGCAACCCCATAGTTGGGTGGGGAATAACGCAACATTGTAGTGAGCATAACTCAGTTTTTGTGTTAAATAAATTAAACCCAATAGTTGGGTTATGAATAAATCAACATTGAGTTAGCATAAGTCAACTTTTGGGTTAAATAATTCAACCCAATAGTTTGGTTGGGAATAACTCAACATTGAGTTATCATAACTCAACTTTTTGGTTAAATAATCCAACGCAAAAGTTGGGTTGAAAAAATTAACCCAAAATGTTGAGTTAAAATAACTCAAATAAGGGGTTCGTCCTTTTCTGAACCAGCAGTTGGGTTAAACTTTGGTTATTTTTTAACCCAACATTTTTTAGTGTATACTTTTTACTTAAAATCAGAGTTCATGCATTGCTATTTGTGCAAAGTCCAATCTTCATCGGACCACATTCTTTTGGGGCGAGTCCAGAGTCCTGTCTTTGTCGCCCACTTACGTGTCCCCCTACTGTAGCGACGCTTGCGCAAATTGTGCAAAGGTGATGTACACGAGTCACACATTGTCGTCATTAAAATTGTATTGTAAAGATTTGGCTCATTTATATTAATGAGCGCCGCAGTGTTTTGTTGCAGCAGTCCATCTGTGTGAAGATGCATTAAGTCACACACACACACACACACACACACACACACACACACACACACACACACACACACACACACACACACACACACACACACACACACACACACACACACACAGACAACCTTATTCAGCCAGTCATGTACGTCGTGTACCCTCTTTTTGTTCCCCATGTTGCAGTCACCTCCTCCTCTATCACAGAGTGTCACCACAAATCAGAGCGGCAGAAAGAGCTAAATGTTTGTAAAAAAGACAGAGCATAAAATGTTACAAAAGAAAAAGGGGGCGGAGGCGGTGAGGGTCGCTCTCTCTTTCTCTTTTCTTTTCTCCGCCACAAAAGAGCGGCGGCATCCATCCCAGGCCTATCTGTTGACTCAGGCCGTGCGTCCAGCTGGCCTTTTAGACAAAAAAATAAAACCGAAGAAAAATAGTGGCGTGAGCGAGGACGGCAACAACCGCAGACAGGATGGACAACGGCAGCAGCTGCGGTGACAACCACTATAAATAAATACAATGAGCACACAATCTGCAGACGGAATGTAAATTCTGTGCCTGCAAATACACACACTACACCGTGCATTAACGGGAATATTCGTATGGCTCGTGGATTTATAACACGTCTTGTCTTAAAAACAACAACAACCTTAAAGGGGAAGTGCATTTTTTGGGAATTTTTCCTACCGTTCACAATCATTATGAGAGACATGAAGATGGATGGCATTTTTTTTTTTTGCATTCTAAATATTAAATAAATGCAATCAAAAGTCCTCTTACAATGGAGCCTATGGGAGCCGTTCAATTATGCCTATAGAGCCCCTAAAAACATCCAAACACCTCCATTAAGGTTTTACATACATGATTTAAGTAAATATATGTAATGTAGTAATGGGCACATTCATAATAACGTTTTTTTTTACGTATTTTGATCATTTTAAGCACACGCTTAAAAAAAAATATTTAAAAAACGCATCACAACATTTGCTTTTTTTTTTTTTAGTCATCACTGATTACTACTCACTGCAGACTTTGAAAGCCAACATACATAATAAAGCATCACTTACTGTACAATGTCTGCTGTCATTAGAAAGCCGACTGTTAGGGTGTTCATATATCCATCCATCCATCCATTTTCTACCGCTTATTCCCTTCGGCTGCAATCGGGTGTAAGGCGGGGTACACCCTGGACAAGTCGCCACCTCATCGCAGGGCCGGTGTTCATATATTCCCATTTAAAGTTAAAATACCACTAGGTGTGGTGAAATTACTCTCTGCATTTGACCCATCACCTTGTTCCACCACCTGGGAGGTGAGAGGAGCAGTGAGCAGCAGTGGTGGCAGCGCTCGGGAATCATTTTGGTGATTTAACCGCCAACTCCAACCCTTGATGCTGAGTGCCAAGAAGGGAAGTAATGGATCCCATGACTCGGCCGGGGTTTGAACTCACGACCTACCAATCTCAGGGCGGACACTCTAACCACAAGGCCACTGAGAATGACTCATAAATCTCACGAAGAAAAGCGGGGTGCTGGGGAAACAAGTGTCTTTTCGTGTTGTTCTTGCCATTTATGGGTCCTAAATGGCTGTCAAAGTGTACCAACCTGTCGGAATACGTCCTCAGCCTTCTTCTGTCCAGGTGAGATGCATGATTTATGATCTACAATAAACTTCCAAGGAGCAGGGAAGCGAGGAAGCATCAGACCAGTCGATAATGTAAACGTAGGGACACACGGTAGTGATCACATCGCCGCTATAAATAGTTTTTCTGTGTTAGCGCTTATAATAACAATATCACTAATACTTGGTTAATATTCAAGTCACAAAATGTAAATGGAGTATTGTTGGTGCTTTATGGATGGTTGTTTATAGGGCTTTGTGGGCGGAATAGAGGACCTCCCATTGGCTCTGCTGTAAGCAGACTTTTATTTAAAATTTAGAAAGCATAAAAAAAAAAAAATCATCCATCATCATGTTTTTCATAATGATTGTGAACAATAGGCAACATTCCCCCGCAAAAGTGCTGTTCCTCTTTAAGTGCAATATCATGTGCATCTCGAAGACCTCTATGAAGAAAACAAATGAGGAACCCAGATTTCCCTTGCCCGGACGCGGGTCACCAGGGCCCCCCTCTGGAGCCAGGCCCGTAGGTGGGGCACGATGGCGAGCGCCTGGTGGCCGGGCCTCTCCCCATGGGGCCCGGCCGGGCACAGCCCGAAGAGGCAACGTGGGTCCCCCCTCCAATGGGCTCACCACCCATAGCAGGGGTCATAGAGGTCGGGTGCGATGTGAGCTGGGCGGCAGCCGAGGGCAGGGCACTTGGCGGTCCGATCCTCGGCTACAGAAGCTAGCTCTTGGGACGTGGAACGTCACCTCGCTGGGGGGGAAGGAGCCTGAGCTAGTGCGCGAGGTGGAGAAGTTCCGGCTCGATATAGTCGGACACACTTCGACGCACAGCAAGGGCTCTGGAGCCAGTTCTCTCGAGAGGGGCTGGACTCTCTTCCACTCTGGCGTTGCCAGCAGTGAGAGGCGACGGGCTGGGGTGGGAATTCTTGTTTCCCCCCGGCTCAGAGCCTGCACGTTGGAGTTCAACCCGGTGGACGAGAGGGTAGCTTCCCTCCGCCTTCGGGTGGGGGAACGGGTCCTGACTGTGGTTTGCGCTTACACGCCAAACCGCATTTCAGAGTACCCACCCTTTTTGGATTCACTCGAGGGAGTACTTGAGAGTGCTCCCCCGGGTGATTCCCTTCAATGCTCATGTTGGCAGCGACAGTGAAACCTGGAGAGGCGTGATCGGGAAGAATGGCTGCCCGGATCTGAACCCGAGCGGTGTTTTGTTATTGGACTTTTGTGCCCGTCACAGATTGTCCATAACGAACACCATGTTCAAACATAAGGGTGTCCATATGTGCACTTGGCACCAGGACACCCTAGGCCGCACTTCCATGATCGACTTTGTAGTTGTGTCATCGGATTTGCGGCCTCATGTTTTGGACACTCGGGTGAAGAGAGGGGCGGAGCTTTCTACCGATCACCACCTGGTGGTGAGTTGGCTGCAATGGTGGGGGAGGATGCCGGACAGACCTGGCAGGCCCAAACGCATTGTGAGGGTTTGCTGGGAACGTCTGGCAGAGTCTCCTGTCAGAGAGAGTTTCAATTCCCACCTCCGGAAGAACTTTGAACATGTCACGAGGGAGGTGCTGGACATTGAGTCCGAATGGACCATGTTCCGCGCCTCTATTGTCGAGGCGGCTGATTGGAGCTGTGGCCGCAAGGTAGTTGGTGCTTGTCGTGGCGGTAATCCTAGAACCCGTTGGTGGACACCGGCGGTGAGGGATGCCGTCAAGCTGAAGAAGGAGTCCTATCGGGTTCTTTTGGCTCATAGGACTCCTGAGGCAGCGGACAGGTACCGACAGGCCAAGTGGTGTGCGGCTTCAGCGGTCGCAGAGGCAAAAACTCGGACATGGGAGGAGTTCGGTGAGGCCATGGAAAACGACTTCCGGACGGCTTCGAAGCAATTCTGGACCACCATCCGCCGCCTCAGGAAGGGGAAGCAGTGCACTATCAACACCGTGTATGGCGAGGATGGTGTTCTGCTGACCTCGACTGCGGATGTTGTGGATCGGTGGAGGGAATACTTCGAAGACCTCCTCAATCCCACCAACACGTCTTCCTATGAGGAAGCAGTGCCTGGGGAGTCTGTGGTGGGCTCTCCTATTTCTGGGGCTGAGGTTGCTGAGGTAGTTAAAAAGCTCCTCGGTGGCAAGGCCCCGGGGGTAGATGAGATCCGCCCGGAGTTCCTTAAGGCTCTGGATGCTGTGGGGCTGTCTTGGTTGACAAGACTCTGCAGCATCGCGTGGACATCGGGGGCGGTACCACTGGATTGGCAGACCGGGGTGGTGGTTCCTCTCTTTAAGAAGGGGAACCGGAGGGTGTGTTCTAACTATCGTGGGATCACACTCCTCAGCCTTCCCGGTAAGGTCTATTCAGGTGTACTGGAGAGGAGGCTACGCCGGATAGTCGAACCTTGGATTCAGGAGGAACAGTGTGGTTTTCGTCCTGGTCGTGGAACTGTGGACCAGCTCTATACTCTCGGCAGGGTCCTTGAGGGTGCATGGGAGTTTGCCCAACCAGTCTACATGTGTTTTGTGGACTTGGAGAAGGCATTCGACCGTGTCCCTCGGGAAGTCCTGTGGGGAGTGCTCAGAGAGTATGGGGTATCGGACTGTCTGATTGTGGCAGTCCGCTCCCTGTATGATCAGTGCCAGAGCTTGGTCCGCATTGCCGGTAGTAAGTCGGACACGTTTCCAGTGAGGGTTGGACTCCGCCAAGGCTGCCCTTTGTCACCAATTCTGTTCATAACTTTTATGGACAGAATTTCTAGGCGCAGTCAAGGCGTTGAGGGGATCTGGTTTGGTGGCTGCAGGATTAGGTCTCTGCTTTTTGCAGATGATGTGGTCCTGATGGCTTCATCTGGCCAGGATCTTCAGCTCTCACTGGATCGGTTCGCAGCTGAGTGTGAAGCGACTGGGATGAGAATCAGCACCTCCAAGTCCGAGTCCATGGTTCTCGCCCGGAAAAGGGTGGAGTGCCATCTCCGGGTTGGGGAAGAGATCTTGCCCCAAGTGGAGGAGTTCAAGTACCTCGGAGTCTTGTTCACGAGTGAGGGAAGAGTGGATCGTGAGATCGACAGGCGGATCGGTGCGGCGTCTTCAGTAATGCGGACGCTGTATCGATCCGTTGTGGTGAAGAAGGAGCTGAGCCGGAAGGCAAAGCTCTCAATTTACCGGTCGATCTACGTTCCCATCCTCACCTATGGTCATGAGCTTTGGGTTATGACCGAAAGGACAAGATCACGGGTACAAGCGGCCGAAATGAGTTTCCTCCGCCGGGTGGTGGGGCTCTCCCTTAGAGATAGGGTGAGAAGCTCTGCCATCCGGGAGGAGCTCAAAGTAAAGCCGCTGCTCCTCCACATCGAGAGGAGCCAGATGAGGTGGTTCGGGCATCTGGTCAGGATGCCTCCCGAACGCCTCCCTATGGAGGTGTTTAGGGCACGTCCGACTGGTAGGAGGCCGCGGGGAAGACCCAGGACACGTTGGGAAGACTATGTCTCCCGGCTGGCCTGGGAACGCCTCGGGGTCCCACAGGAAGAGCTGGACGAAGTGGCTGGGGAGAGGGAAGTCTGGGCTTCCCTGCTTAGGCTGCTGCCCCCGCGACCCGACCTCGGATAAGCGGAAGAAGATGGATGGATGGATGGATGGATCATGTGGTCTTTCTGTGTGGAGTTTGTATGTTTTCCCCGTGACTGCATGGGTTCCCTCCGGGTACTCCGGCTTCCTCCCACCTCCAAAGACATGCACCTGGGGATAGGTTGATTGGCGTACGAAAATTGGCCCTAGTGTGTGAATGTGAGTGTGACTGTTGTCTGTCTATCTGAGTTGGCCCTGCGATGAGGTGGCGACTTGTCCAGGGTGTACCCCACCTTCCGCCCGAATGCAGCTGAGATAGGCTCCAGCACCCCCCGCGACCCCAAAAGCGACAAGCGGTAAAAAATGGATGGAAGGATGGATGGCTGCTTTCTCATCTCTGAGTTCATGAAAGTTAAGTTTAGATTATAAATCATGCTTCTCACCTAGATAGTAAAATGATGTAGACATAAACTGAGAAGTTGGTAAACTGTGACAGCTAACTTAAACCCCGAAATGGCGAAAAAGACCCGAAAAGACACTTTGTTGCACCCCCCTTTTTTCTTTGCAAAGACTATGAGTAATTTTCATCTAAAGCAGGGGTCGGCAACCCGCAGCTCCGGAGCCGCATGCGGTTCTTTAATCACTCTGCTCAGCTACATACTTGCCGACCCCCCCCCCCGATTTTCCCGGGAGACTTCCGGATTTCAGTGCCTCTCGCAAAAAACTCCCGGGATTAATAAGCTCCAATTTTCACCCTTGCAATAATAATAAGGCCGTGCCATGATGGTACAGCATTTAGCGCCCTCTACAATCTGTATAAACAGCGTGCCAGCCCAGCCTCTTGTTATATGCATCTTCTGCTTGCACACGGAAGTGACAGCAACGCATACTTGGTCAACAGCCACACAGGTTACACTGACGGTGGCCATATAAAATAACTTTAACACTCTTACTAATAATGCGCCACACTTTGAACCAAAACCAAACAAGAATGACAAACACATTTCGGGAGAACATCTGCACCTTAACACAATATAAACACAACAGAACAAATACCCAGAATCCCATGCAGCCTTGACTCTTCCGGGCTACATTATACACCCCTGCTATCACCAAACCTCGCCCCCATCCCAACCCTGCTCCCTAACACATCACATCCCCCCCACCCCCCTCTGTGCGTCAGTTGAGGTGGGCGTGATACCGGTGTCAAACAGCAAATGGCACGGAAAACATTTTCCACGTACCTGGACAGTGAGTACATAAAAATGGAAAGCAAGCTAAAGAAGACACTCCAAACTCTGCCTCTGCTCATCATTCATCACTGAAGGTACACACTCTGTCAATTCTCTTATATACTCTTTCATTCTAGACTTTAGAGTGTTTGATTATCACATCACTTTAAATGTATAGACTATACAGTTCACAAACATAAAGAGGTATCCTAGTGGGCCAGGCCAATCTTTCCTTATCTATAAACTAAAACTGGGGAAATGCGGAGAGTTTTCTGTGCTTCAGTAAAGTGTTGATCTCCTGAAGACATGATTTTATTTCAGAATTCCTTGAGAGAAAACAATGCCTGGTTAGGCTTTGTGTATGTCATGTGTGACTTCCTTAGGTGAAGCCAGGTTTACAGCTATGTTGTTATTATGCTGTTTGTTACTTATTTATGTTATGTTGCAGCATACTTGCCAACCTTGAGACCTCCGATTTCGGGAGGTGGGGTGTCGGGGGCGTGGTTGGGGGCGTGGTTAAGAGGGGAGGAGTATATTTACAGCTAGAATTCACCAAGTCAAGTATTTCATACATTATATATATATATATATATATATATATATATATATATATATATATATATATATATATATATATATATATATATATATATATATTTTATTATATTTATATATATATGTATATATATATATATACAGTGTTGGGACTAACGCGTTACAAAGTAACGCGTTACTGTAACGCCGTTACTATCGGCGGTAACTAGTAATCTAACGCGTTATTTTTTATATTCAGTAACTCAGTTACCGTTACTACATGATGCGTTACTGCGTTATTTTGCGTTATTTTTTATGTAGTATCGGCTAGAAACTGAGAAGATCTGAGTGTTGCAGCGCTGCTGAAGAGGCGACAAAAAAGAGGCGCGCCGCGCGCTGTCTGTGTATATGTGTGTGTGTGTGTGTGTGTGTGTGTGTGTGTGTGTGTGTGTGTGGGAGGGGGCGTGTCTGTGTCTACTATCAAGACGTCATGGCGAACCCCAAAGCCGAGTTTCTTAAAATGGAGATATTTTCAGTACGTTTCTTTTATCGACCACAAAGAAAAGAACATTTTAGTTGAATGTAAGTTTCAAATATGCTGAAACAGCTACAAAAACAACATGCTTCGACGAAGCTAGTAAAGAGACACACACTTCACCTCCACCTCCAACAGCGGCTGGATTTTAATGAGGCACTGCACACTGAAGGTACACACACTCTGTCAATTCTCTTATATACTCTTTCATTTTAGACTTTTAGAGTGTTTGATTATCACATCACTCTAAATGTTTAGACTATAAAGTTCACAAACCTAAAGAGGGATACTAGTGGGCCAGGCTAATATTTCCTTTTCTCTAAACTAAGTGGGGAAATGTGTAGAGTGTTCTGGGCTTCAGACATGATTGTATTTCAGAATTCCTTGAGATAAAAAAAACGCCTGGTTAGGCTTTATGTATGTAGTGTGTGCCTTTCTTGTTTTACAGCTATGTTGTTATTATGCTGTTTGTTACTTATGTATGTTAAGTTGCAGCTATTTAAAATAGTTTTGTCAATTTGTTCTGGTCTGAAACAAATTGGCCCTTTAAAACATATCTTTGTCTTTGTGTGTTGTATGTAGACCACATTGCTTCGCAGAGTTCAGTGATGCAAATGCATGTCAAGTTGATCAACAGATTGTATTATTCTCCAGTGCAATAACAGTACTAAAATGAAGGCTAAAAGGGCATTAAATGGGGCCTTAAAAAAAAATAAAAAAATATATAAGTAACTAAATAGTTACTTTTCACAGTAACGCATTACTTTTTGGTTTAAGTAACTGAGTTAGTAACTGAGTTACTTTTGAAATAAAGTAACTAGTAACTGTAACTAGTTACTGGTTTTCAGTAACTAACCCAACACTGTATATATATATATATATATATATATATACATATACACACACACACAGGTAAAAGCCAGTAAATTAGAATATTTTGAAAAACTTGATTTATTTCAGTAATTGCATTCAAAAGGTGTAACTAGTACATTATATTTATTCATTGCACACAGACTGATGCATTCAAATGTTTATTTCATTTAATTTTGATGATTTGAAGTGGCAACAAATGAAAATCCAAAATTCCGTGTGTCACAAAATTAGAATATTACTTAAGGCTAATACAAAAAAGGGATTTTTAGAAATGTTGGCCAACTGAAAAGTATGAAAATGAAAAATATGAGCATGTACAATACTCAATACTTGGTTGGAGCTCCTTTTGCCTCAATTACTGCGTTAATGCGGCGTGGCATGGAGTCGATGAGTTTCTGGCACTGCTCAGGTGTTATGAGAGCCCAGGTTGCTCTGATAGTGGCCTTCAACTCTTCTGCGTTTTTGGGTCTGGCATTCTGCATCTTCCTTTTCACAATACCCCACAGATTTTCTATGGGGCTAAGGTCAGGGGAGTTGGCGGGCCAATTTAGAACAGAAATACCATAGTCCGTAAACCAGGCACGGGTAGATTTTGCGCTGTGTGCAGGCGCCAAGTCCTGTTGGAACTTGAAATCTCCATCTCCATAGAGCAGGTCAGCAGCAGGAAGCATGAAGTGCTCTAAAACTTGCTGGTAGACGGCTGCGTTGACCCTGGATCTCAGGAAACAGAGTGGACCGACACCAGCAGATGACATGGCACCCCAAACCATCACTGATGGTGGAAACTTTACACTAGACTTCAGGCAACGTGGATCCTGTGCCTCTCCTGTCTTCCTCCAGACTCTGGGACCTCGATTTCCTAAGGAAATGCACAATTTGCATGGTTGGGTGATGGTTTGGGGTGCCATGTCATCTGCTGGTGTCGGTCCACTCTGTTTCCTGAGATCCAGGGTCAACGCAGCCGTCTACCAGCAAGTTTTAGAGCACTTCATGCTTCCTGCTGCTGACCTGCTCTAGGGTGATGGAGATTTCAAGTTCCAACAGGACTTGGCGCCTGCACACAGCGCAAAATCTACCCGTGCCTGGTTTACGGACCATGGTATTTCTGTTCTAAATTGGCCCGCCAACTCCCCTGACCTTAGCCCCATAGAAAATCTGTGGGGTATTGTGAAAAGGAAGATGCAGAATGCCAGACCCAAAAACGCAGAAGAGTTGAAGGCCACTATCAGAGCAACCTGGGCTCTCATAACACCTGAGCAGTGCCAGAAACTCATCGACTCCATGCCACGCCGCATTAACGCAGTAATTGAGGCAAAAGGAGCTCCAACCAAGTATTGAGTATTGTACATGCTCATATTTTTCATTTTCATACTTTTCAGTTGGCCAACATTTCTAAAAATCCCTTTTATGTATATAAGATAAAAACTTGAATTTCAGTGTTCATTTATTTACACATATACACACACATAACACTCATCTACTCATTGTTGAGTTAAGGGTTGAATTGTCCATCCTTGTTCTATTCTCTGTCACTATTTTTCTAACCATGCTGAACACCCTCTCTGATGATGCATTCTGCTTCGTCTCCTTGTTGCGTGCGCAGTTGTGCACTGCACTCTCTAAAAGCCGTAGATGTTATTGTCACATATGCATGTACAGTAGATGGCAGTATTGTCCTGTTTAAGAGTGTCACAACATTGCTGTTTACGGCAGACGAACTGCTTTACGGTAGACGAAAACGTGACTGCTGTTGTTGTGTGTTGTTACCGCACTGGGAGGACGTTAATGAAACTGCCTAACAATAAACCCACAAAAGAAACCAAGAACTCGCCCTCGATCATTCTACAGTTATAACGTCATTGGGCAGGCACGCTGTTTATATTGTGGGAAAGCGGACGTGAAAACAGGCTGTCGACACGTCACTCAGGTCCGGCTGAATTTCGGGAGATTTTCGGGAGAGGCGCTGAATTTCGGGAGTCTCCCGGAAAATATAAAATAGTTTCGTCAATTTGTTCTGCCCTGAAATAAATTGGTCCTTTGAAACATATCTTTGTCTTTGTGTGTTGTATGTAGACCACATTGCTTAGCAGAGTTCAGTGATGCAAATGCATGTCAAGTTGATCAACAGATTGTATTATTCTGCAGTGCAATAACAGTACTGAAATGAAGGCTAAAAGGGCATTAATGGGAGCCTTAAAAAAAAGAAGAAAAAAAGAAGTAACTAAATAGTTACTTTCACAGTAACACATTACTTGTTGGTGTAAGTAACTGAGTTAGTAACTGAGTTGCTTTTGAAATAAAGTAACTAGTAACTGTAACTAGTTACTGGTTTTCAGTAACTAACCCAACACTGAAAGTCAATAGTCAGAAAGCGATTTGCAGGTGGTCTGTAAAACATAATCTATGCAACATTTTGCATAAAGAACCCTCAATACATGTTATGTAGACAAATTTGAATTGGAATGTATTAATGGAAAACCCCTTGAGATGCAGCATCTCGTTTTCAATGGGGATTTTGCTCAGATACCTCTCAGTTCACACAACTCTCTCAGAATTTACAATATTTACAATAGAATAACATATAATGCAGTAAATATATAAAATATTATTCAATTCAATTCCAACCAAGAGCATACTACATACAGTGGCATTCAGTTTTAAGATAAACAAAAAGAGACATTTTGAAGGGACCAATGGTTGATAAAGACCTCAGAGAGAAAAGAAGAAAAGAAGAAAAGAAAAAAAGAAAAGTAAGTCTTTTAAATGTAGAAAAAAAATCATAATATGACTCCTGTAAAACATGGATAACAAAGTCATAAAATCGCAAGTTGATACACTTTTATCAACAAAAAAAAGCTTTAAAGCATTGCAACTTTTGCGAATTCAGGCATTTTAGGCCACACAATCACACAAAAAGGCTGATTGGATGAGGGTCCTGTCGGCCTCAGCCAGAACACTAACGATGGGTCTTTCAGAACGTCAACAGGATTTCAGCACATCAGAAAAAAACACATTTAAGGATCTGTAGAGAATCTGTCAGAAAAAGATGACTAAATTCCTTCCTGAGATGTTTGCAATGTTGCAACAACAAACGTCTGACCTCCGCGCTTTTATCTCTGACACGCATTACGTCACATTTCCAAAATACTTAATTAACCCAATCACATACAAATTGGTTTGTAAGCCTTAAAAAGATGCTTTCATGGATTCTTATGTTGCTGTTCTGTCTTCTGAAATAATGGATTGTTCATGCCCCAATACACAAAGCAAGGAGTTCCTCCAAACAAAACTCCACAAAGAATTGCAGCAAGACACACAAGCACACAACAAAACAGTCCAAACTGCCACGGCGACACACACAGCAGCAGCATCAGAGCGAGAAGCATCCCACAATTGAACATTGGGTTTCAAGCTATTATTATTTCCTTTTTCTGCAGCTCGCCTTTTATGACAGTTTGTTATTCTTCTTCTCTCACTTTTTTTTACACTACTCGAAAGCCCCCAACCCCATCCATTTTCCCAACATGAAGGCCTGAGAATCCAAAAAACATGTGCGAGCACCCCGTTATTTGGCCGCCGCAGCCGCTCATCTTCCCTCTCCATCTTGCCTTTGCAGCCATCAAGCACAGCAATCAAGGCAGGGTGCATGAGGAGGAGGAAGATTAAGGGCATGGGTGCTGGAGTGCCGTAACTTGACATATAAGGCACACCGCCTTGCCCCCAACCCCCCATTTAATGTCCCAACACAAGTGCTATTATCACTTAGAGTTGAAAACGCCCTCAAACCGAGGCTCACATTTGATTTATTAAACTCAACTCAGCCATCTTTTTTTTCTTCCCTTTGAAATGTTTTGCTGCCAGTTTAATTAGTGAGAGGAGCACTGGAACGCACTGGTACTTAATGACTTTTTTGGGTGGCGAGAGCGTCATGAAACCGTTACGATCACCGGCGAATTAAAAAAATAAAACATGTGAAACCCCGCTAAACGTCGCTTGCCAAACTAGTGGGAAACCATTTTAAGATTGGCTTTCAGTGCCACTTCTGTGTTAGTGATTTATTTCATGTTCATGGAATGAAAACCCGCAGACCCCCAGATTAAATCATTAATAGTGGAGTTTCAGCCAGCAATTTAAATTAAAATGATCGATATTTGTGTTATTTAGAGCAGCATGTCAAGCCAACAATACTAATAATTACACTGCTAAAAAGAGCTGTCAAAATATAAGATAAAAATACAAAACTTTATGAAAAAAATACTAGAAACAAGTGAAATTAACTAGCTGCTTTGACAGATAATTTGACTTGATAAGGCATCCTAATTTAAGATTTGTGGATCTAGAAATTAGCAGGACTTTTAAGATAGAGGTAAGTATTTTATTCTGACAACAAGCACTATTCAACTTCCAATTCTTAAATTAAGCATCCTTGAGATGTTGCAAAATCGTTATACAAGATTTCTTCCTATGTGGGGAAAACCAAAAGATCTTATTTGAATAGTTATTTTCTCAATTTTAAAATAGAATAGGAAAAATATATTAAGTCATGCTAAAATGAAGATTAGTCAATGACTAAAAATAAATAAATAGCTCTTAAAACTAGGGACATTTCTAGAAATAAAATTTTAAATATTGGCAAGTGGCAAATAATAATAATAATTTGCAGTGTCAATAAGGGAACACAATTTTGTGAAAAACAGCTTCGATCCTTTTTAAAATTACCCATTAAAATGTTTTCCTTTAAAATATATATATATATATATATATATATATATATATATATATATATATATATATATATAATACATAATTGTTACAGTAGGAAGGAGATGGACATGGCACCATTTGTCATGGTTTACCTGACACATAAAATGTGACAAATTGGGAGGATGCACTATCCACTTTAGCCGTCGAACATCGAAAAATGTATTTTGTGGCAATTCCAACTTTTAATCCCAGCATCAGTTGCTACGTAAAGTGGCTGTTACCATCATTTTCAGCAGACTGCATGGCAAAAATTATAAATTATAACCCCCCCGCCCCCACTTTCCTCTCATGTAAGATCCACCCAGGAACGGGACCATATGAACCCCTGCCCTACTGCACATCACAAATAAATTCATTCATTTAATTCCAAAATGTAATAAATAGTTTTGAATCCTAGGTTTACTGTCAATTAAATTTAGTGGTGAGATGGAGTTTGTTTTTCCACCGCAGAAAGCCAACGTTCTTCAAAATTGGACATCCATCCATCCATCCATCCATTTTCTACCGCTTGTCCCTTTCGGGGTAACGGGCGGTGCTGGAGCCTATCTCTGCTGCATTCGGGCGGAAGGCGGGTTACACCCTGGACAAGTCGCCACCTCATCGCAGCAAAATTGGACAGTTAGTGTTTTTTATTTCTACAGATTGTCAATGCTTTGCTTATGTACTGTATTTGTTTCAGGGTATAATTCAACAGACAACTATACATCCATCCATTCATTTTCTACCGCTTGTCCCTTTCGGGATCAACTAATTCATTTTAAATTTTCATTATTATTCATGGAAAAATCCAAACCAAAATAGGTAGTAGTGTCCATAATACTTAAAAGTAGTAATTATAGTACATTAACAATGCATGATGTTAAGTGTCCCCAAATAATAATAATATTTTATTTTTTATTTTTTAAAACACATGCACACAAGAACCCACCCCAGTGAGCGATGTCACACAGCGACTCAGCAGCATGTAACATGGCGGACGAGGGGGATGGACATGCTTTCTAGTATACGTGCTCACTTCACGTCGTCAGCATTCCCCTTTAAACCCCCCTTCATATCTTTCCTTTCATTACCTGGAGGCAATGCTGCAAAGGTGGGGCGGGGGGTTGTGGGCAGCTGGAGAGAGTGGATGTGTGTTGAAAGAAAAAAAATGAAGGAAGGGTGGCGAAGGCGTTGTCTTGGCAACGGTGAGCGGGGGCCCTCGTTAGGCCAGCAGGTGCTAATGGAGATAACAAGGTGGCGAGGGGCGGGCAAGAATCCCCATTTATAGACCACCTTAGTCCAACCCAGCATCCCCCCTCCTTCTAAGTCCATTTCATGTTGCTCTTATTGCTTTTTTTTTTTTTTTTTTGCTGGAACCATTAAAGCCCCTTTTTTCTATTTCAGCCGCACTTTTCTGTAGCGCCCTCTTCAAGCCTCCTTGTCCATCCCGTCCTCCATCAGTCCCCGCTTCACTCCAAGATGGGCGGCAAACAAAGTTTTCCGAGAAAAGGAAAATAAAACTGGAAGTGGCCAAGCGAAAAAGGAAGGGCCTTCAAATCAATACCTGCGTTTTTTGAGTCAGCTCAGTGTGTTCAGTCTGAGAATAGTAAGCTCTCGCCTTGAACTGGCGGCCTTCGCCATTTTCGCCGCTCAGAGCTCTTTTCTACCTCGACTGGCCCTCCCCCGGCCATTTTCTTTCACTTTACCGCGAAGCATTCAGCGGGAGGACACATCTTGCGTGCAATTTCCAGTTCATGCAGCCTGACGCTAATTAAAATGCAAGTGCCCAAGGCCTGGCCACTTATCAGCACAAAGAAAACGTGGCGATCCGACTCAGGCACTCAACATCAATGTGGGCTCGCCATGTTCAAACACGCATCATCGCAGTGTGCATCCTCTGGTAAAGAACGTTTTCCTTTTATGGAAAACTATAATTTTTGTTTCACAACCTGGGGATAGGTTGATTGGCAACACTAAATTGGCCCTAGTGTGTGAATGTGAGTGTGAATGTTGTCTGTCTATCTGTGTTGGCCCTGTGATGAGGTGGCGACTTGTCCAGGGTGTACCCCGCCTTCCGCCCGAATGCAGCTGAGATAGGCTCCAGCGACCCCCCGCGACCCCAAAAGGGACAAGCGGTAGAAAATGGATGGATATTAAATCATTAGCTCAGCATGCTTTGAATACATAACTCAGAACATTTTCTAAATTTCTACTTGGGCTGTAACGACATGCACTTTTCATATTGTGAACAAAAATGAGCACCAAGTATTTATTAGATCAAAAGTATTTTTTTTTTTTTTGGTTTATTTAGGAAAAAAAGTAAAGACACACATATAGAATCCTTTTCAGAAAGAAACAATAAAAAGTGTTCTGGCTTCTTAAAGGGGAACTGCACTTTTTTTTTTTTGTAAATTTGGTCTATAATTCAAAATCTTTATGTCAGACAAGAACACATATGTTTTTTTTTTAATTCATTCTAAATCTTAAATAATGCCTAGCAAGAAGCAGCTAGCAATGCAGGTAATGTGGATTAGATCTATTCCGCCTACAGAGAGTTAAAAAAAACAATTCCTATGTTGTTTTATACTGTGTACATGATGAAAGTATATATGTAATGTAGTCACGGGCACAATCATTATAACATGTAATATTTACGTATTTTGCTTATTTTAAGCATAGTCGGAACATTATTTTTAGGCGCACTGATTTTACGGCGCGCATAACAATGTTTGCTATTTCCATCAACAACTACTACGAATAATCAGACTTCATGAGAGCCACGACTACTTTGTGACAATGATGATCTGGAATTTTATATTTTTGAGCCAAAATATACGGTGGATTAGCTACACGTTTTAGAAGCTGGGTGATAGGCAGATCATGCTATAGTGAAACATTGGGCATCATGTAGCAGTTTTACTAAAGTGCTAGACAAGAAGTACAAACTATAAACATAATAAAACAAATGTTTGCTGTTAGGTTAAATAAGTAATTAATTAATAATAACACAGATTTATCTTAAATGTATGTATAACATGTTTCTGCCTTTTTAAAGAAAATATATGCATCATCACCGATGATGCAAATTGTATGATTATGTCATGATGACCACACTCCTAGCTGAGCCCCCACAGCCACATACAGGGATCTCACAAACCAAATATTCAAACACTTAAACTTACTGAAATTTCATGAACAGGTAGAGTACAATATCCTAAAAATCGTGTATAAAGCACATATATAGACAGAAAATCTACCAAACAACATTGAAAACAGATTTGTAAAAAGAGAGAGTAATTATACTCTAAAAGAAACTGAGCTTTTTAAAAAATCTGCTTTTTAGAACAATGACCATGGAAAGAAGCATTTTAATCAAATGTGTAAACAAACTTGGCGGTGGAACAAAACAATGTAAAACTAATTCTGTATATAAATAAATGTGATAATCATAATGGCGAAAATATATGATTTTGATTACAATTGTGTTTCATTTATTTTGTTGCATTTTGTAAAGTGGATATATGGCCTTGTAGTCTTTTAAGTTGAACAACAAATACCGTAATTTTGTGAATAGGGGACATATGTTATAAGTTTTTACTTATTTCTGCTCCTTTTCATGCATAATTTATGTTTTTTTGTTTGATTGTAATGAATAAAATAAAAATATTAATAGAAATGTATAATGCAAAAAATGGTATTGTCCTACAGAGCTAGTTTGCAGTGCAATATGTTGTCTAGTGTATCATCATCATCATCATTATAAAAGTCCATACACTAAACAATGTTATATGATTTGTAAGTGCTTTGTAAAAGGGAAACTTATTACCAAGCTGTAATAGCTTATAAGTGCGGGCCCCAATACAGTGCATGTAAGAAAATAAGGTACAAGTACAACATTAACATTTTCACATGCATACATCCTAAACCATTTTCTAAATCATTTCATACATTCACTCATCTTTACAGTTTCAGTTTGTACTCTTGAATTTGCTTTCTGGTAGTTGGTAGTCTTGCACATTGTAATTTGCCAAAATTATATCTATTTCAGTATGCATACTGTAATGATAGATGTGCATTAATTAATGTTACAATAGGCAAAACATTATAAATCTCTTGCTTTGTATGATTGGTATTGTTTTAGTCAAATAAGCTAAGGACTAAGGGGACCACTATGTATCCTGGTGGACATATTTTTGATTTGATCATGTATTCAACTTAGTGGTGCATTTGGTGAATTACACTCAAATATCAACTAGGGCTGTACGGTATACCGGTATTAGTATAGTACCGCGATACTAATGAATCATATTCGGTACTATACCGCCTCTGAAAAGTACCGAAGAAAAAGAAACAGTGATTATTACATTTTAACAGACGTGTAGATAAAACATGTTAAAAGAGAAAGTAAGCAGATATTAACAGTAAATGAACAAGTAGATTAATAATTAATTTTCTACCACTCGTCCTTAATCATTTTGATAAAATAATAGAATGGAAAATGACACAATATGCTACTGCATATGTCAGCAGACTAAATTAGGAGCCTTTGTTTGCTTACTTACTACTAAAAGACAAGTTGTCATGTAAGTTCACTATTTTATTTAAGGACAAACTTGCAATAAGAAACATATGTTTAATGCACCGTAAGATTTTTTGTTAAAATAAAGCCAATAATGCAATTTTTTGTGGTCCCCTTTATTTAGAAAAGTATCAAAATAATTTTGGTACCGGTACCAAAATATTGGCTTCGGGACAACACTAGTATCAACAATTTGCCAGAAATGCTATTAATTTGTCCACACTTTTTTTTGGCCCATGTTGGAGTCCCTAGTGCACTTTTACCACACAATAAAACTGTGACCTCACTTCGGCATGCACATAAAAACATAAAATGGTTGAATATCGGACTATAAATCGAATTTATCCCGCTGGCGAGATCCAATGACCACCTCTTGACTCCCTGTCTTGAATTTCTCTTTCCCCAAAAAATTCAAACCAGGTGTGTGACTTGGCTCCTCCCCCACCTTCCCACATGTCACCTGGGGGGTGATGGAGGGTAAAGATAATCAAGTGCGCGAGAGAATTTCCCAAAAGCGGAGTCAGGAGCTCAGGCATTCCTGGGGTGTGAATTGTATCAGCGGTTCCCCTTTCCATCCCTCCTTGGTTGAAATGACTCCAAAAGCCCTGGGGGGTGATATGACCTCGTAACACAAACACACACACACACACACACACACTCACACAAATTAGGCGTGCAACATCCTCTAAAACAGCTGGATAGAGACATCACCTGTCATGCTTGTCGGCTTACATCTTGACACACCCTCAACTGGCTCAAATGGGTGTTCGTGTCTAGGTAGGTGTGTGTGTGTGTGTGTGTGTGTGTGTGTGTGTGTGTGTGTGTGTGTGTGTGTGTGTGTGTGTGTGTGTGTGTGTGTGTGTGTGTGTGTGTGTGTGTGTGTGTGTGTGGGTGTGTGGGTTGACATCCACCCTCACGCTTCCAGTAAAGCACAAGCACAAACGCCCATTTCTCTCTCATCTCTCTACAAGTGTGGAATGGAGACGTCATTTGTCACAGTCAACTGTCAAGCGTCCATACGCTGCCGCCCACCTGGCTGCATACACACAGGTGCATGGAAACACGCATGCATACACACGGACACACACCAGCCACATTTTGGAGCTGTAAACACTTCAATTACCTGAGAGGAGACAGCTAGGAAGGAGGGGGATTGGCTTCTTCATTACCATAGTAGTTATGTCAACCAGCATGTTAGACAGTCACATTTGCACACGCACGTGCACAAACACACACACCCACACACACACGCACGGGCAGGGTCATGCTATGTGGCCAAGAGCACTTCCACAGACAGGTACATGTATTAAGTTTGAGAACAAAGACCCATAATGTACGTTTGCTGTGTTGGACGTTAGGGTAACAAAAGTACAAAAGAAAAACATGCGTTTGAGTAATTAAGAGTGTTTGCCGAAGTCACAAGCTGACCTGGAGGCTAAGATAAGGCTCTTTTCCACCGAAAGTTTTGGTTCCTAAAACCTCTGGTTCCTATAGAAGTGTGTGGTTTGTGTTTCCACCACATTTCACAGTTCAGGGTAGTTTATACAAATCAGGCTGACGTATGGAGGAGTGGTTTACTATATTTCTATACCAGTGGTTCTTAACTTTGTTGGAGGTACCGAACCCCACCAGTTTCATATCTGCAAAAAAAATAAATAAAATGTTTTTTTTCAAATTCAAAACAAAGTTATATGTTTTAGGTAACACTTTAGTATGGGGAACATATTCAACGTAACAAAGATTTAATTTAGAGTTATTTGGTTAGGGTAAAGGGGGTTAGGGCCAGGGTTAGAGGGTTCGGGTTATAATAAGGCCATGCCGAATAAGGCATTAATAAGTACTTAATAATGACTAGTTAAGAGCCAATAAGTTACTAATTGGCATGTTAATAAGCAACTAATTAATGGTGAATATGTTCCCCAGACTAAAGTCTTACCATGTTTTTTTACTGGTGCACAAAATGAACCGTGCATGAACATCACCTTGTTCAAAGAACAAAACCAACACAGTGCATAAACTCACAACAAATTACACACCTGCAAATCAGTGTGATTTCTGCTGTTGCCGTATCCGTAATACGCCGATAGGGGGAAGTTTTTATTTACGCGATGAGTCGGGTGTGTTTTGACCTCCGCCGAACCCCTGAGCCCGACTCACCGAACCCCTAGGGTTCGATCGAACCCAGGTTAAAAACCACTGTTCTATACTGATATCATATAAATAAACAGGCAATATTACGTCACAGATCATTCACTAAAACGTAATTGATATCATATCGCAATAGCAATCATTTACAAAACGATATGTTTTATCAAATAAAGTGTACCGAATTGTCTATAAAAAAAAGTCAGGCTTTTGTCCGCAATGTCCAACAGTCAGAAAGTCGTCCTCTCGGTAAATGGTGAATTCGTGAGGGTCAGGCGATTCATTTTGGTCCATTTCAGCTGTAAATAACATTATATAAATAATAAATGTCAGTGTTTATCTCACGCCAACAACACAAACACATCGGCTTTAGCGTTAGCATGTTAGCATTAGCATTCTGTTCACTCAGGTTGAGGCTAATAACTACACAAATGGAGTGTCACGGACTACTTTTACAAAATATAATAAAGTAAACAGTTAATATTTGATGTTATTTACCTTTGTTCCACTCATGTACTGCCTCCGTTTTTCACACATTCATCCAATGAAGTCAGAGTAGTAAGCACCTGAGGTCGCCGCTTCGAGTCTGGCTTCATACTCCTCCGTAAATACATTTTAACAAGTCTGTTAGCTTCTAACTTTCCCGTATCGAAAGGAAGTTTGTAAAAATAATAAATAACATTAAACTGCATATAGTTTAAAACTCCAAAAACACTCAAAACTAGTTCCACTGATCAGCTTTCTTCAGCACAAAGATGCCCCACAAAAGTTCCTGCATTGAGAAAGCTCCTTTTGTTTTTCTCTGTTGTCAAGTTTATTGTAATAGAAATACACAATAAATAAGAAATAAACAAGTCGCTGCGTATATTCCAATGGTGGACGTGTGTTTGAAATAGAAGTTTTAGAAACGCCCCCAACTATGTTCAACCAATCAGCGTTCGACAGCACAGCCCGCCCCTGAAAATGTTCCTTGTTGTTTGGAAAAGTCCCACCTAGCAAGAAAGAACTCCAAAAGGTTCCTATAACAACTAAATTTACTCATTTTTGGTGGAAACACATGGGGAACTTTATTTACCCCCGTTAAGCGGGGAAGTTCCTGCGGTGGAAAAGGGCCTATAGAAACACTCTATTTTTCATGGATACTTATTGCAGTTCTGATAAAACTGCTGCCACTATTTTAAGCACATAACTAGCTCAAATTAATAAACTAAACCATAACCGTGTGTGATTTTGCTGCAAGTATGTCAAGATAGACATAATTAGGAAACAACACAACATAGCATAGCATAGCATAACTATAGCTGTCAAACTATTACATTTTTAATCAGATTAATTACAATTTTGAATGATTATTCTCTTGCATAATTTTAATTAACTTAAACAAAAGACTCCTGAGTTTGGACAATTTTATTGTAAGAATGTTATACAGCAACATTTTTTTCAATGATTTACTTGAATGCACGTCATATATTTGTTCAAAACTTGGTAACAGTTTTAGCTAAAGACCCGTCAGGGTGTATTGTGAAGAGAAATTTGCCAGCAAGCACACTAACCAGCAACCCGCGCCGCCCTTTGGCAAGGCAAGCCAAGTTCATTTTTATAGAACAATTCGTACACCAGGCTGTGCCTTTTTTGGGTGTTCCCCAGTGTTTGGTGTTGGTTCCTGTCCTGCGCTCTTCCTTTGGTGGCACTTCCTGTTAGTGTTGTAACGATACCAATATTTTGGTACCGGTACCGGTACTAAAATTATTTCGGTACTTTTCTAAATAAAGGGGACCACAAAAAAATTGCATTATTGGCTTTATTTTAACAACAAATCTTAGGGTACATTAAACATATGTTTATTATTGCAATGTTTTCCTTAAATAAAATAGTTAACATACTAGACAACTTGTCTTTTAGTAGTAAGTAAACAAACAAAGGCTCCTAATTAGTCTGCTGACATATGCAGTAACATATTGTGTCATTTATCATTCTATTATTTTGTCAACATTTTTAAGGACAAGTGATAAAAAATTAATTATTAATCTACTTGTTCATTTACTGTTAATATCTGCTTACTTTCTCTTTCAACATGTTCTATCTACACCTCTGTTAAAATTAAATAATCACTTATTCTTCTGTTGTTTGGATGCTTTACATTAGTTTTGGATGATACCACAAATTTGGGTATCAATCCGATTCCAAGTAGATACAGGATCATACGTTGGTCACATTCAAAGTCCTCATGTGTCCAGGGACATATTTCCTGCGTGTATAAACATAATATACATTTTAAAAAAACGAAAGAAGATGTTGTGATGCCAAAAAATATTGACGTAATCATAGTAGTATCGACTAGATACGTGCCTGTACTACGTTTCAGAGGTGGCATCGTACCGAAAAGTATTCATTAGTATCGCGGTACTATACTAATACCGGTATACCGTACAACCCAACTTCCTGTTGTGTTGGTGGTTTTTCGTGACCGCTTCACACATCTTTCCCAGAGCATTTCCCCTCACCTGTTTTTGATGTGCAATCAGTTCTATTTAAGTTGAGTGTGAGCCACCATTCTTTGTCGGGACATTGTTTGTGGATGTTGATGTTTTCGATTCCCTATTTGTTGGTGACCAGAGACGATCCTTTATGATGCTTTTTGCAAGTACGTTTGGATGCCATCTGCTCCACATTTCCTGTAAGTGTTTTGCATTTTGTTTCGTTTTTGTCATAGCCTGTACGGTCAGAGCACTTTTTCGTTGCTCTCGCTTTTTGTTTGTTTTATTAATAAATTCCCCTTTTTTACCCCACACTCCAACCTCGTTCATCTGCATCCTTAAGATCATAACAACCTCCTGCGGCTTCCACAATGCATCGCTTCTCATCGCATGACAGTACACAAGGCAAGAAAGTGCTTTACAGAAAATGACAAGAAGGAAAACATAAAAATACATAATAATAATAAAAACTTTAATGCCATCCATCCATCCATCTTCTTCCACTTATCCGAGGTCGGGTCGCGGGGGCAGCAGCCTAAGCAGGGAAGCCCAGACTTCCCTCTCCCCAGCCACTTCGTCCAGCTCCTCCCGGGGGATCCCGAGGCGTTCCCAGGCCAGCCGGGAGACATAGTCTTCCCAACGTGTCCTGGGTCTTCCTCGTGGCCTCCTACCGGTCGGACATGCCCTAAACACCTCCTTAGGGAGGCGCTCGGGTGGCATCCTGACCAGATGCCCGAACCACCTCATCTGGCTCCTCTCGATGCGGAGGAGCAGCGGCTTTACTTTGAGCTCCCCCCGGATGACAGAGCTTCTCACCCTATCTCTAAGGGAGAGCCCCGCCACCCGGCGGAGGAAACTCATTTCGGCCGCTTGTACCCGTGATCTTGTCCTTTCGGTCATAACCCAAAGCTCATGACCATAGGTGAGGATGGGAACGTAGATCGACCGGTAAATTGAGAGCTTTGCCTTCCGGCTCAGCTCCTTCTTCACCACAACGGATCGATACAGCGTCCGCATTACTGAAGACGCCGCCTGTCGATCTCACGATCCACTCTTCCCTCACTCGTGAACAAGACTCCGAGGTACTTGAACTCCTCCACTTGGGGCAAGATCTCCTCCCCAACCCGGAGATGGCACTCCACCCTTTTCCGGGCGAGAACCATGGACTCGGACTTGGAGGTGCTGATTCTCATCCCAGTCGCTTCACACTCAGCTGCGAACCGATCCAGTGAGAGCTGAAGATCCTGGCCAGATGAAGCCATCAGGACCAAATCATCTGCAAAAAGCAGAGACCTAATCCTGCAGCCACCAAACCGGATCCCCTCAACGCCTTGACTGCGCCTAGAAATTCTGTCCATAAAAGTTATGAACAGAATCGGTGACAAAGGGCAGCCTTGGCGGAGTCCAACCCTCACCGGAAACGTGTCCGACTTACTGCCGGCAATGCGAACCAAGCTCTGACACTGATCATACAGGGAGCGGACCGCCACAATCAGACAGTCCGAAACCCCATACTCTCTGAGCACTCCCCACAGGACTTCCCGAGGGACACGGTCGAATGCCTTCTCCAAGTCCACAAAGCACATGTAGACTGGTTGGGCAAACTCCCATGCACCCTCAAGGACCCTGCCGAGAGTATAGAGCTGGTCCACAGTTCCACGACCAGGACGAAAACCACACTGTTCCTCCTGAATCCGAGGTTCGACTATCCGGCGTAGCCTCCTCTCCAGTACACCTGAATAGACCTTACCAGGAAGGCTGAGGAGTGTGATCCCACGATAGTTAGAACACACCCTCCGGTTCCCCTTTTTAAAGAGAGGAACCACCACCCCGGTCTGCCAATCCAGAGGTACTGCCCCCGATGTCCACGCGATGCTGCAGAGTCTTGTCAACCAAGACAGCCCTACAGCATCCAGAGCCTTAAGGAACTCCGGGCGGATCTCATCCACCCCCGGGGCCTTGCCACCGAGGAGCTTTTTAACTACCTCAGCAACCTCAGCCCCAGAAATAGGAGAGCCCACCACAGATTCCTCAGGCACTGCTTCCTCATAGGAAGACGTGTTGGTGGGATTGAGGAGGTCTTCGAAGTATTCCCTCCACCGATCCACAACTTCCGCAGTCGAGGTCAGCAGAACACCATCCGCACCATACACGGTGTTGGTAGTGCACTGCTTCCCCTTCCTGAGGCGGTGGATGGTGGTCCAGAATCGCTTCGAAGCTGTCCGGAAGTCGTTTTCCATGGCTTCCCCGAACTCCTCCCATGTCCGAGTTTTTGCCTCCGCGACCGCTGAAGCCGCACACCGCTTGGCCTGTCGGTACCTGTCCGCTGCCTCAGGAGTCCCATGAGCCAAAAGAACCCGATAGGACTCCTTCTTCAGCTTGACGGCATCCCTCACCGCCGGTGTCCACCAACGGGTTCTAGGATTACCGCCACGACAGGCACCAACTACCTTGCGGCCACAGCTCCAATCAGCCGCCTCGACAATAGAGGCGCGGAACATGGTCCACTCGGACTCAATGTCCAGCACCTCCCTCGTGACATGTTCAAAGTTCTTCCGGAGGTGGGAATTGAAACTCTCTCTGACAGGAGACTCTGCCAGACGTTCCCAGCAAACCCTCACAATGCGTTTGGGCCTGCCAGGTCTGTCCGGCATCCTCCCCCACCATCGCAGCCAACTCACCACCAGGTGGTGATCGGTAGAAAGCTCCGCCCCTCTCTTCACCCGAGTGTCCAAAACATGAGGCCGCAAATCCGATGACACAACTACAAAGTCGATCATAGAACTGCGGCCTAGGGTGTCCTGGTGCCAAGTGCACATATGGACACCCTTATGCTTGAACATGGTGTTCGTTATGGACAATCCGTGACGGGCACAAAAGTCCAATAACAAAACACCACTTGGGTTCAGATCCGGGCGGCCATTCTTCCCAATCACGCCTCTCCAGGTTTCACTGTCGTTGCCAATATGAGCGTTGAAGTCCCCCAGTAGAACGAGGGAATTACCCGGGGGAGCACTAAAACTTTAATGATTCAAATTAAAATCAAACAATAGTGTAGCTAAAATACTTTCAGTTGTCATATGCACAATTAAATATAAATGTTTTCAGCCTGGATTTGAACATTTACAACATTGAGATCAGTCTTACATCTTCTGGAAGACTATTCCGGATGTTAGGAGCATCCATCCATCCATCCATTTCAACCGCTTATTCCGTTTGGGGTCGCGGGGGTGCTCAGCTACAATTGGGCGGAAGGCGGGGTACACCCTGGACAAGTCGCCACCTCATTGCAGGGCCAACACAGATAGACAGACAACATTCACACACTAAGGCCAATTTAGTGTTGCCAATCAACCCATCCCCAGGTGCATGTCTTTGGAGGTGGGAGGAAGCCGGAGTACCCACAGGGAACCCACGCAGTCACGAACATGCAAACTCCACACAGAAAGATCCCGAGCCCGGGATTGAACTCAGGACTACTCAGGACCTTCGTATTGTGAGGCAGACGCACTAACCCCTCTTCCACCGTGCTGCCCATGTTAGGAGCATAAACCTTTAAAGTAACCACGATTAAGAAAAAGAGCATGTGAGGTCAAAATAAATTGCTTAACTAATCTGCATATGTAAATGATTAATCCAATATTTTTTGTGATGAATCGCAAGAGTTAACTTGTTATCTTTGACAGCCCTAGGAGACAAAAATGCACCCAGCACACCAAGCAGTATATCCCAGGTAAATGAGATGGAGAGTTTGGTCATTAAGTTGGCACGGTACTCCTTGCGCGTCAAAACAGAGTCACCTTTGTCATCTTGTCGCCATCTCCACGCTCTCCACACCCCCTGGCCTTCTCCTCATTAAAGCCCGACCACCTGTCGCCTCAGAGCGGGCTCATAAAGCAGCCTGTTTTGGAGCGCCGCCCTCCCTGACTGGCCACAGAAATAATATACGCCTTTTCATATGTGCTGGCCAGGCTGGAGGAATGAAATGAAATTGAGTGTAGCGAGCGCCACGGCTCATCAAGATCGACTTTGGAAGCCGCGCTCAGCCCTTACCGACGGTTCCCGTCATGCGGCGTGACGGATTTAGAGGCCAGACGCAAGCTCAATAGCATCCTGATCACCGTCCAAGCTTGTTATGGCCTCCATAAAACGCTCGGTGGCCGGCCTCAGCTCATAACACCGCCTTCGGGAAGTTGGAGGAAGCCTGGGAATGAAACATTTTCACAGCGCTCAGACCTTGACAATAGTTATTTGTTTTATGATAATTCTCCTAACAGCCCCACACTGGGGCTTTAACTCCGACTATGAATAAGTTGGAGTGAAACGGAACATTCCAGAATTATAAAGGCCACTAGTTGGAATGAATGCTGGAGGCGATGAAGGGCCACTGGAGTCAGGTGACAAGTAAGAGGCTAAGTAAATTGAGGCCAATGAGGAGAGGCCAGAAGCTAAATGCTGACGGCGACAGAGGTAGTGACTCTTTTACAAAAGGGGTACATCAACTCACGATCACATTTCTTCCACGACTGAACTCGTAACTCAAAAGACTCATGTGTCCAAGCAGCGCCGCCCACTGAAATAATTGAAAGCAAAACACCCCAGTTTTAACATGTAACATGTTTTTAAAAAATGAAAAAACACTCTTTGAGATAAGATATATTGTTGAAAAACATTACAATAGTATGTATCACATAAAACTACAGTAGTTTTATAGAATAATGTAATACAGTGGAACCTTAATTTACAAACTCCTCTGTTTGTGAACTTTTTGGTTTACAAAGTGTTAAATCACGCCAAATATGCCTCTGTCATACAAACACTTCATTCATTCCTATTGTGTCCTGCTGGCAACCATTTTGTGGCCATTTTTTGGTTGAGGAATTGAGAAAGCGGGCTTTCGACCACAGGAAATTTTTAATTGTGATGAGAACAGACAAAGGTGCCAAAGCTGGATTTATTTCACAGCGGAGCAGAAGACTACCACTCGTTCAGTGATGCCTCTTTAAAGAACACCACTTTTATTCCCCCATTTGGTCGTCCGCTTCCTCTCCTTCACACTAACTTGCTTAGTTCCGATGGTTGGAACTCTGAGTCTATCTCTGAGCGGCGCTCAACTACCTAAGCAAAACTCATGTTTGCTTCTTGTGTAAACAAAAAAGAAACACATGTGTAACAATATACATGTGAGGAACTCGCATGGCTGCCGTTTGTGTGACCCCAAGATGCAAGAACCAGGAGGAAGATGAGCAGGTAAGATGATTTTAATAATAAAACAACAGAGAAATGTAGCAGTCTTGCATACAACAGTTCCTAACATAGTCTATCGTCGAGCACTGAGGAGTGCTCGAGGGAAAACATAAATAGACATATGCTGATTGGCAGCAGGTGTGGACAGGCTGCCAATCAACGGCAGGTGAGGAGAAAACAGTGCTCAGCGGAACAAACAGGAAGTATACAAAATAAGAGCACTGAGAGGAAGTAAATACAAAAACATGGAAACAAACCGAAATGAAGTGACAGATCGTCACAGGACCCCCCCCTCAAGGAACAGATTCCAGATGTTCCCTGGAAACAAGAACGGAAATAAGTCCAAAAATTACGGGAGGGACGAGGGAGGACATGGCGGAGGGTCGCCAGGCCAAGTGTCCCCGCAGCCAGCGAGGGAAAGTCAGGTGGCGGCGACGCGTTGAACGCCGCTGCCACTGGCGAGGTGGACGACCACGGAACGGCCACATTAGTGGCCGACAAGGAGGAGGTCGCGACGAGGATGACAGCGTCGTCGGTGGATCCTCTGCCGATGATGAAGATGGCGGCACCGTGCAGAGTCCCGCCGGTGACGCGGAAGACCTCCGCGCCGTGCGAAGGCGTGCAAGAGATGATGTCATCGTGGGCGGAGTCGTCGACAATGATGACAATGAAGATGGCGGCGCCCTGCGAAAGCCCGCCGGAGATGTGGTCGTGGGTGGATCCACTGCCGACCAGGAAGATGGCGGTGTCGTGCGGAGTCCCACCGGTGACGCGGAAGATGTCCGCGCAGTGCGAAGGCGCGCCAGAGAAGATGAAGGTGGCGGCGCCGTGGAAGGAGACAATGATGTCTCCGTGGGAGGAGACGATGGCGGGGATGACAGCGGCGTGTGCTTGGCTGCACTGCTGCTGGTAGTAGCCCCCCCTCCACTAGGTGGATGCCAGACGCCGTCCACCACTGGGAGAAGGAGTTCTAGGTTCTTTATGTCCCCCGGTGCGAAAACCAGGGACGGGCGGAAGGGGGCCAGGAGGAGGGAAAACGATACGTCCCTCGCCGAGTTCCAGCAGGAGGCCAGGAAGGACATCACGGTGGGCTCCACTGGAGCCTTCGCCGGACTGGCAGGATGAGCGGGTGCTGGAAGGGATAGCAGCCGTGGTGCAGCTGCTGGAAGCTGCCTTGGAGCAGGAACGGGTGCTGGGCACTCAGCCGGTGTTGGTCGTTGTGGCGCCGCGACCGGCGTGCGACGCGGGGCTGCGACTGGCGTGCGACGCGGTGTGGGAACCGGTGGTCGACGCGCTGGCACAGGCGATTGCCGTGGAGCCGGGACAGGATGCACAGCAGGCGACGGGGAAGATGGCGGCAGTGGCCGCGCCGGTCGGAGATCCGGAACCGGCGGCCGAGCCGGGAAGAGCGAAGGCGGCGGTGGACTAGCCGGTCGAAGAGCCGGAACCGGCAGCTGAGCCGGGAAGAGCGAAGGCGGCGGTGGCCTCGCCGGTCGGAGAGCCGGAACCGGCGGTCGAGGCGGAGAGGGAAGGTCCGAGCCTGCTGTGGGCTGGGACCGGACAAACCTGGCTTTTAAGTCCTCCAAGAATTGTGCGGTCCAGAAGGTCGGCTGTGCATCGCCGACAGGGGTTCTCGCGAGGACACAATCTTCTGGCTCGACGATACTGTGAGGAACTCGCATGGCTGCCGTTTGTGTGGCCCCAAGATGCAAGAACCAGGAGGAGGATGAGCAGGTAAGATGATTTTAATAATAAAACAACATAGAAATGTAGCAGTCTTGCATACAACAGTTCCTAACATAGTCTATCGTCGAGCACTGAGGAGTGCTCGAGGGAAAACATAAATAGACATATGCTGATTGGCAGCAGGTGTGGACAGGCTGCCAATCAACGGCAGGTGAGGAGAAAACAGTGCTCAGCGGAACAAACAGGAAGTATACAAAATAAGAGCACTGACAGGAAGTAAATACAAAAACATGGAAACAAACCGAAATGAAGTGACAGATCGTCACAATACAGTCGCGATCAAAAGTTTACATACACTTGTAAAGAACATAATGTCATGGCTGTCTTGAGTTTCCAATCATTTCTACAACTCTTATTTTTTTGTGATAGAGTGATTGGAGCACATACTTGTTGGTTACAAAAAAGATTCATGAAGTTTGGTTCTTTTATGAATGTATTATGGGTCTACTGAAAATGTGACCAAATCTGCTGGGTCAAAAGTATACATACAGCAATGTTAATATTTGGTTACATGTCCCTTGGCAAGTTTCACTGCATTAAGGCGCTTTTGGTAGCCATCCACAAGCTTCTGGCAAGCTTCTGGTTGAGTTTTTGACCACTCCTCTTGACAAAATTGGTGCAGTTCAGCTAAATGTGTTGGTTTTCTAACCAAATATAAAAATTTGTGTCCAAATTAGATGTCAACGTGCACTAAGTTGTCGGAATACATGCTCATCCTTCTACTATCAAGGTGAAAGGCATTATTTATGATCCATTATAAACTTCCACGAGCAAGGAAGTGAGGAAGCAGCTCACAAGTCGATCTTGTCAAAATAGGCACACCTCTGATCATGGCGCCACTATAAATAATTTGTCTGTGTTAGCGCTTATAATAACAATATCACTAAATACTTGGTTATATTCAAGTTACGAAAGGTAAATGAAGTACTATTGGCGGTTTGTGGATGGTTATTTATTGTTTTTTATGGGCGGTATAGAGGACCTCCTATTGGCTCCATTGTAAGCAGACTTTTTTTTACGTTTATTTAAGAGTTAGAATGCAAAACAATTAAAATACAAATACATCCGTTGTCATGTCTTTCATAATAATTGTGAAAAATATGCAAAATTCCAAAAAAAAGTGCAGTTCCCCTTTAAGCAGTTATTAACAACATTGCCATTTGGTGAATTTTCAGTATTTGTCTGCCTTAGTCAGTAAGTAGTCTTTGCCAGGAAGTAGTCTTTGCTATTCAGGTGAATGTCCCGGTCTTTTCTTCTGTTGCACCCTACAAAGTGTTTATGCTCTCATTAGTGTACTTACTACACACCAGCTGTTGAACATTACACACCAGCTATTTAACTGTAACGTGCATCTTAGTCTCCATCACAAATTTAGAGGTGTTGAAATCGCCATGTAAAATTGCTAATGCTAGTCCGTAGCATGTCTATGACAAATCCAAATAAAATTAGCATCAAGGTAATGCATTTTGAAATTGGGAGCCTTTTCTACTTTTGAACACCTTTGTCTTGCTTTGTTGGCATGGAACATTGTAACATCACCTAAAGGCAGTCCGGCTAAGTCGGCTCTGAATGCGTGTCTACTTGTTTCCTGGCCAAGTACTTGAGCCGGTGCAAAGTCTGCAAACTTATGTGATATCGAAATAAGGCATTGTTTGATTCAATGTGAATCGGTACCCAGTAGTATCGACAGACTTCAGACAGTAACTATAAAAGTAACGAATTTGGTACCCATCCCTAGTCGAGACTTGAAAGTCAGACCCTGCAAGAAGGTGGGACTAAAATAGAAACTCAAGCCTCTGCGTAGCAGAAGAATGCGTGCAATGTTAGACAATGAAATTCCGGCCAGGTCCCAAAAATGCCTGGAGATAAGGATGTGTTGGTCACAACAAACGAGACAACAAGAAGCTATCAGCGTAAACACATTGGTGAGCTCGCTTGTGCTTGTGTGCTCATGTGTGTCAATGTGTGTCAATGTGTGTAGATGTGTGCAAGCGTGAGCCAATGCGTGTTAGTGTGCTTGTTTGCTCACCAAACTCACGCCACTCGTGTGTGCGTCGTGGCGCATAAACAACTACAAGCACACAAGTTGGCATCTGGCGGGCATTTGCATTGGCTGCCAGTGTGTGGCATCCACACAAAGAGCAGAAAGCTGTAATCCAGACCCATTTCTTGGTGCTAACGATTGTGCATTTGTGTTACCATGACGGCGTGTTGCCTTGCTTTGTGGTCCAGCCGTGTGTGTGTGTGTGTGTCTACATTGTTACCGCATACGTACAATTGCATTTTTTTATTTGGAACAGAGTGTGTGGTATAGTGGCATAACCGCCTCAGGTGTGTGTGTGTGTGCCCAAAATGGGCGATATCACACTGATATCCACACAGTAGCCACAGGTGTTGCAGCACTGATAGGCTTTGTGTTCTTTTACACGCAATGCGTGTGTGTGCGGCTTCCATTGTTAATTAACCCCATTCACCCCCTCCCCCATCCACATGAGTGCATGTGTTCTGAGCATGCTCCCCAAGCCCCAGCCTGTTAATCTACACCTGTCTCACTCGCTCACACACACACACACACACACACACACACACACACACACACACACACACACACTATTGTCTCATTGCAGGGAATCAGTGTGCGCAGGCTGTGTCCCCCGAAGAGAATAAGTGTATGTTGAAGGTATATACTGTATATGTGTGAAAGTGTGTGATTGGATGGTGCACCTATAGAGAGAACATTTGATAGAAGACGAGAGGACAAAGTGAACAACGTACTGCAAATGTCAGAGGGATGAGCACACACTTACAAAAGAGAAAAGATTAGGACGCCCTATGAATGTACTTTGAGAATTTTCAAGTGTCTAGAGACTTTAATGACTTATTAAAATTAAAAACTACAAGCAACACATCTAGCATTTTTTTCTGGTGTTATTATAAAATGTACCTGTGTATAGAGACTCTACTTATGTCCCTCGATGTCCCTGACGAAAGAGGCGAGCTACAGCGAGCATGACGTCACAGTTGTTTCGCACTACTGTTTCAGTTGGACTATCAGTCCTTAAAAGCCGCCATTGTCCTCTTAATATTTGCACGTTTTGTAGATAGCTGTCTGCAGGTATATTTAGGAAATATCAAAGTTATGTTCACATTGCAGACATGCCGACTACGCTCCAGACAATGGCGTGTATTTTGTTTACATTCAGTTTTAGGCAGCGATGTTTTCGGTGATCAAAGTCTTCGGTGGCCGAGTTTTTAGTGCATTTTTGGTCAATAGTGCGCAAATAATAGGCTGTGCATATCCATTTATATAGTAACGACCTGCTGGTGGTAATTTTTATGATTGCGTGGTTTTGATTTGATGTTAATTTGCCCCATCTTCACAAGCCCACCTTCCGTGCCTCAAAACATATTGGCGGAGAATGAGGAAGTGTTGTTGTGTGTAAGGGGAAGCACGGAGACAAAAGTGTTTGCACTGGAGGTAAAAACTGTTGGATTTGTGCTGTTTTTGTTATCATAAGATTGACAATAAAAGTTAAACATAGCGTCTGACTTTGTGTGACTTCTCCTGGGGCTACAATAGATTATATCACTTTGTTTTCAAGTTAAAAAAAACGTATTTTCATTGTGTGGCGGCAATAAAAATGTTGTGGCGGTGCGCCACATTCAGTTACAACAAGGGGAAACCCTGCAGTACATCTGTGATATGGGAGCATTAAAAGCACAGGCATGATGTCAGACATCTGGAAAATGCGGCTCAACTTGGTAAGATAGTCATTAGCTTGCTACCTTGTTACCTATAGCCTTTTTATAGGCGTCACATGTGTGACGAAGTTGTGTGAAAATAGAATTAACCATCATTTTAGGCAGAGTCTTCCAGCTAAACTTTGTTTATATCAATTATATTAGGGGGAACAGCACAATAACAGTCCAGCAGGGAAGTAAGTGCACAAAAAGCAACAAGGCACAGGAAACATAGAATACAGGTATGCAGTGTGTTTAGATACCAAACGAAAGTGATCCAGCCCCATCCAGAGAACAGGGCTGACATAATAAGCCTCCTGATTAGGGATGATGTTCGAAAACCGGTTCTCCCAATTTTTCGATAAGAAAAGAACCGATTCCATGGATTCAAATCCTTTTTGAGAAACGGTTCCCGTTTTCGGAGCCACTATAGTAAAGAAAAATATTTAGTTCTTTATTCGAATCCCTGGGAACGAAACCCGTGTCACAGGAAATGTCCTGTGGCACGTCACAGGAAATGATGTAGCTCAGTAATTCGGCGGCAGATACAGAAGCAGCAACAACAATGGACGGGAAAAAACGCTCCAAGGCATGCCTTCACTTTACTAAGAAATACGACGAGGAAACGGCTATCTGCAATTATTGCCAGGCTTCGCTTTCCTGTAAGGAGAGCAGTACAACAAAGATGTTGAAACATGTTCAGGCCGTACATAACCTGAAGGTTAGAGAAACGTGTCGTGTCTTCGACACGTGGGGAAGAAGCGACAGAGATGACGAAGCACTCCCCTGTTCCTCTGCTTCAACCTGCAGTCCCAGTGATAGTGCCGGTGAGTAACTAACGTTAACTGTTGTCGGTTAATTTCCATATCTGCTCACTTGTAGCCTTTAGGCTAAAATAACGTTACCTTTTATGTCAACCAGGACTGCAGTAATGTTAGCTAGACTAACGTTACCTAAGCATAGTCAGTGGCTAACGGTAACGTTAACGTTAGCTTTTTTGTATGTGTCTGATAACGTTAATGGTATCTTGTAGCCTACACCACTCCAGAGTTTGCAGGTCTGTCTAATAAACTAGTGCTTGCAAGATGTGAATTAAGATAATGTTAACGTTATCCTATTTCAGATGATGACAGCCAGAGTGACCAGGGCAGTGTTTGCTCTGAAGCACAGAGCGTTAACCCATTTACCATGGCGAGGTATAACGCAGAGCGCATCAAGATGAGTGAGGAGGAGAGTAACAACATTACTCGCAAGCTAACGAAAATGATGGTGAAAAATCTCCTCCCCTTCAACTTGGTGAACACAGACGAATACAAGTAGGTTAATAATTGTATTTTGCTGATATGTAATGAAGCAAAAAGTAAACAACACCATTACTCTGAGATTTGTTTCAAATGTAAAGTGCTGTACAATACAAATGAATGCAGGAGTTTGATGTATTTTTCTTAGGTGGCCCACTTAAAGGGGCACTAACAGTCAATATTTATTTATTTTATAAAAAAAAATTTGGGGGTAACAACAGTCATTTTTTATTTATTTATTGTATTTTATTTTTTTCTTCAAAAATAAAAGTGAGCTTTTGTCAAACCAAGTATTGTGTGTGTTGTCGGTTCGATAAGAGGATTCGATAACGGCATCGGAATCGATAATTTCCTAACAAACATCATCATTTTGTGTTTGTTTTTTTTGTTTTTCTTGTTGTTTTTTTTGTGTGTTTTTTGTTTGTTTTCATTATATTTGGAAGTATTTGTTTGGTTTGTATGCTTGTGAATCTGGGCTATCCATTAACTACTTATTATGTTGAAGGGGGCAGGAAATATTAGATTTTCTTCATCCTGTTCCTTCTCAATCATAGGTGTGTAAATATGTGTTTTGTTGTTAGAGTTTAATTGTCTATTGATCAAAAATGCACATCAATGAAGGAGATAAATAAAAATGAATGAATGAAAATTAATGAAAAATCCCTACTCCTGATTGAGAACAATGCGCTCATTTCCCTCACCTAGCAGCCTGGCACACCTGGTTGCAGTTGCCATTCAGGCTGATATTTATGCCTGCCTCGCCCTTCCGCCAGGGCTCGAGAATGATCTATGTTACTGACTTTTAGCTGCATGCATATCTGCTCCTTCTTGTGTTAACTGTAAGTAAAGGACTCTTACCTGCGCGTCGTCCTCCTGTCTGCTGCATCTTGGGGTCACAACTACTGCAGCCATGCGAGTCCCTGACAACAGGTGAGTATAGCCCTCGGACCAGGGGAAGTGGTGACATACAGGAAGTGGAAGCGCTAGAGAGAAAATAATGCAAAATACATTAAACTAATAATATAATCCAAACTGTCATGTGAGATCATAGAGCGGTTGAAAATGAACAATATTTTTAATAGTTACAAAACGGGGTGTCCTAATCTTTTCACATGAGTGTATGCCATATGCTGCATAAAAAGCATGACATCAGTGGTGTGCCGTCAAATATCTAAAAGTAGGGATGTTTGATAATGGCTTTTTTGCCGATATCCGATATTCCGATATTGTCCAACTCTTAATTACCGATACCGATAAATACAGTCGTGGAATTAACACATTAGTATGCCTAATTTGGACAACCAGGTATGGTGAAGATAAGGTCCTTTTTAAAAAATTAATAAAATAAAAATAAAAAAATACATTAAAAACATTTTCTTGAATAAAAAATAAAGTAAAACAATATAAAAAAAAGTTACATACAAACTAGTAATTAATGAAAATGAGTCAAATTAACTGTTAAAGGTTAGTACTATTAGTGGACCAGCAGCACGCACAATCATGTGTGCTTACGGACTGTATCCCTTGCAGACTGTATTGATATATATTGATATATCATGTAGGAACCAGGATATTAATAACAGAAATAAACAACCCTTTTGTGTGAATGAGTGTAAATGTGGGAGGGAGGTTTTTTGGGTTGGTGCACTAATTGTAAGTGTATCTTGTGCTTTTTATGTTGATTTAATAAAAAATAAAAAAATAAAAACAAATAAAAACGATACCGATAATAAAAAAAACGATTCCGATAATTTCCGATATTACATTTTAAAGCTATTATCGGACATCTCTATCTAAAAGTATTCATATTCTCTTCATGTCTTATTATGCTCCTTCCAGTGCTGTTTTTAGTTTTAGTTTGTATCCAATCAGAATTCAGCTAGCTTATGTTGCCATGCTGTACCAAATTTGCCAGGGGCCTCCAGAATCAACAATGCTTGCGTCTGTGCACTGTAAGTGAACGGGGACATACAGTGATAGACAGTTGCGATAGCCAATCAGATCACGAGTTGTTGTCATTAAGGCCTTCTCGATGGCCTAAGGTTGAACATGACATTTACGCGTCATGTGATTGGATACTCATCGAGACCATTAGCGGATTAATTTTAGAACACATAGAGTTAAGAGACAGTTGTGATAGCCAATCAAATCACATGTTGTTGACCGTAGCCTATCTAAGTAGCCTGATGTTAACGAGACTGTGATTGGATACTCACTTGTCATTCCAATGTGAGTATCCATTCACAAGTTTCAATTTAGCAGGAAGCAGGAAGTGTTGCACCGTAGCCAGACAGGGACAGCAGTAAAGGACAACAAAACGTCTATTAGGTGGCAGATACATATTTGCAAGGCCATTTTCAAGAAGGATATTTAAAGAGAAACTACATCTTGTGAGACGATGTCGGCCAACCCCGGAAGCTAGCTCAGCTGTTCTGGCGATGAAATGGGGAAATGCCCACTTGGATCAACCGACTATGAGGGTACCATTGGCTTATACGGCGTCAAATAGGTGCTATAAATTGTGAGTTCAAATATTTGATTTTTTCACTTTTAATATGTTTTTTGCAATTTACATTTTGATAGTACCACATAAGATATGTTTTAATTGCTGATGCGTTTTAATTGATTTTTAAATGTGCCAGAAAATAACCCATTTTGTACACTGTTGATGCGGTTCAGTGCACAGTAGGGTGTAAATGTGTTCCTGTATAGTATTTCTCCAGCAATGGTCATGTGTTGACATCAATTATGGTATTTTGAGAGGTAATTATTGAAGTCGGAGATCACAGAAAGCCTAAGGTGGGAAATGCACGGCCCGCCACTGCATGACATCACAACAAGGTAACAAAATGTAAGGCGCCTTTCAACAAGGAGTAAGAGTACAGCATCGGAGGACATATTTCTCCTCAAAATACACGTTTTATGTTTGTTATGCTCAGATTGCAAAACCTGCATTTGTAAAAGGTGGACTTAAAACTTGTATTTGGTTCCATACATTGATAATATGAATTTCTTAATCCTTTTATTTATTTATGAAATGTATTTTGTCTTCTCTTTATTGCAGCAGTACGATGGAGGTCATCAAATAATCCATAACATACCCACTTTTTGGCATCTTTTCGTTGTCCCAGTAGTTGGATACAGATCATTATTAGATGCCCTTCACACTACCACTGCGACAGTGGACGAGTGCCAAATAGTGACAAAGTATGGATAGTAGTTTCCTTGGAAACTTTTTGAGGCTAAAATAATTACAATCTGGACTGAATGGAACTGTAAGAACCATGGAGTATGTCAGGTGCTAACAGGTTGAATAAACTCATACACAACACTCCGGTAGGTTAATATTGAGCAAACGTCCGCACAGTCATAACGTTGATCCACCTCAAGTGTAGACGCATAGGAAGACAGATGGACGGACGGACGGAAGGACCTGTGGTGGACGAGCCATATTGAGGTCATGTTGACAAAATGGAAGTGGTTGGGCGTATATGGCGTCTCATATATACCAGACCTGATAGGGGCAAGGATAGAGGCGAGGACCGGCCAGATAGCAGACAGTCTGCGGGGAAATTACTGTGGGCCGCCACTCTGCTAAAATGTCAACTCAACACACACACACTCACACACACACACACACACACACACACACACACACACACACACACACACACACACACACACACGCACACACACACACGCAGGAATACAGATAGTGGAAGTGAAAGGAAATGTAGGGAGAATGTGGCTGAATACAAAAAAGGGTTAAAAGAGACAAATGTATTGGGACAGTATCCACAAGAAGGGGACTTTGTGGTGTGTCCTCTATCATGTAAAAGTGACTTGTAAATGATGTTCTAACAAAATGTGCCATTAGAGTCTGTTTATGATCATCAAACATGAGGAAAAACCCACCTGACCCGCCCCAAGCAACATGTAGATGTACAAACCCCGTTTCCATATTAGTTGGGAAATTTTGTTAGATGTAAATATAAACGGAATACAATGATTTGCAAATCATTTTCAATCCATATTCAATTGAATGCACTACAAAGACAAGATATTTGATGTTCAAACTCATAAACTTTTTTTTTTTTTGCAAATAATAATTAACTTAGAATTTCATGGCTGCAACACGTGCCAAAGTAGTTGGGAAAGGGCATGTTCACCACTGTGTTACATGGCCTTTCCTTTTAACAACACTCAGTAAATGTTTGGGAACTGAGGAGACACATTTTTTAAGCTTCTCAGGTGGAATTCTTTCCCATTCTTGCTTGATGTACAGCTTAAGTTGTTCAACAGTCCGGGAGTCTCCGTTGTGGTATTTTAGGTTTCATAATGCGTCACACATTTTCAATGGGAGACAGGTCTGGACTACAGGCAGGCCAGTCTAGTACCCGCACTTTTTTACTATGAAGCCACGTTGATGTAACACGTGGCTTGGCATTGTCTTGCTGAAATAAGCAGGGGCGTCCATGGTAACGTTGCTTGGATGGCAACATATGTTGCTCCAAAGCCTGTATGTACCTTTCAGCATTATTGGCGCCTTCACAGATGTGTAAGTTACCCATGTCTTGGGCACTAATACACCCCCATACCATCACAGATGCTGGCTTTTCAACTTTGCGCCTATAACAATCCGGATGGTTCTTTTCCTCTTTGGTCCGGAGGACACGACGTCCACAGTTTCCAAAAACAATTTGAAATGTGGACTCGTCAGACCACAGAACACTTTTCCACTTTGTATCAGTCCATCTTAGATGAGCTCAGGCTCAGCGAAGCTGACGGCGTTTCTGGGTGTTGTTGATAAACGGTTTTCGCCTTGCATAGGAGAGTTTTAACGTGCACTTACAGATGTAGCGACCAACTAGTTACTGACAGTGGGTTTCTGAAGTGTTCCTGAGCCCATGTGGTGATATCCTTTACACACTGATGTCGCTTGTTGATGGAGTACAGCCTGAGGGATCGAAGGTCACGGGCTTAGCTGCTTACGTGCAGTGATTTCTCCAGATTCTCTGAACCCTTTGATGATATTACGGACCATAGATGGTGAAATCCCTAAATTCCTTGCAATAGCTGGTTGAGAAAGGTTTTTCTTAAACTGTTCAACAATTTTCTCACGCATTTGTTGACAAAGTGGTGACCCTCGCCCCATCCTTGTTTGTGAATGACTGAGCATTTCATGGAATCTACTTTTATACCCAATCATGGCACCCACCTGTTCACCTGTGGGATGTTCCAAATAAGTGTTTGATGAGTATGCTTTAACTTCATCAGTATTTATTGCCACCTTTCCCAACTTCTTTGTCACGTGTTGCTGGCATCAAATTCTAAAGTTAATGATTATTTGCAAAAAAAATATTTTTTATCAGTTTGAACATCAAATATGTTGTCTTCGTAGCATATTCAACTGAATATGGGTTGAAAATGATTTGCAAATCATTGTATTCCGTTTATATTTACATCTAACACAATTTCCCAACTCATATGGAAACAGTGTTTGTAGATGAGCCGACTTGTATACCCAGTTTGTAAAAAAGCAGGCTTCGCTACACATCCTAAAATAAAGCCAAGTATCTGTCAGTCAGCTACACGCTTAGGAGCTGTAGGTTTTTACTCATTCATTTGTCTTTAGCTAATAGACTAACCAGCATGATGGTGCTTTTAATGACTGTATTGTTAGCATCCTAGCTCACACGGCTATGCTAGTGTCGCTAATGTGTGTGTCCTCCTGTCCCACTCCTTACTGTCATGTTGTTGTTTGTGATATTCACTATGTAAAGCGCTTTGAGTCACTAGAGAAAAGAGCTATATAAATATAATTAACTTCACTTCATTAATGGCATCTAATACATTGGTCAAGTGTAGACTCATAATGCGTAAAAAAAAGTGTGCAATAACCCATTTTTGGAGACACTTAGGAGAAAGGTGTGGACAAATAACTCATTAGCATGTATTGACGTCACATCCGGCTCATTAAATATGCGTGGTGGTCAAGCCAGCGTCTGTTCTCAGTGGGTACGAGGCGCCATTTAGCCTCTCTCGAAGAAAAATTCCCCTATACGTACTTGTGTTGTTTTCGGCTGTACTAATCATTCAGAGTTCCTCAAGAGGTCTTCAAAAAGTGTGGAAAAGCAGCTCACACTCCAGTCCAAGGGAGCAGATTCAAAGAATGCATGAGTTTGCAATGATCACTTTGTTAAAGGTTTGTTTGATATACATTTAATGTTTATTATTTACCATTTAAGTATTATCTTGATATTATTTGTACTTCTTAAACACGTTTGCTACGAGTGTTTCGAAAAGTACCAACTCGGAAAGTCTAAATAAAAGAAAGCATATGTCAGCAAAACCTAACAGAGTTAAGCTTTCACCAAAGGCAGCAATCATGATGAATGAATGAAGCTTTCAGCACAAACACAATGTTGACATCTATAGTTATATTTTGATAAAGACGGGGAAAAAACGCTACTTGTAAGCAGCAACAAACATGACAGTAGAAGTTAAATCATGAAATGCAACCTTAAAAACGATGCGTATTTATCCGGGAGAGTCTTGATACCAATTTCCTTGACCCAGCCACACACAAAGAAGTTGTAAAACCTCCATTCTTTTACAATTTTCCATCTGTTTTGTCGTGTAGAATGACGTCTGGAGCACAATAGTTCGATATGTCTGGGAAGGAGACCGATGTATAATCCTTTATAACACTCGACAAATCATTTTTTGATAAAGAATAGTAATCTATTCCATTGCATAGTTAGATTTTTTTGCTTGTATCTGCTTTTTGCAGGAAGATTTAAGGCTCTTTTGTACTCAGATTGATTGATTGATTGAGAAGTTTATTGACATCTTAAATAATTTAATCCATGTAATGCTTTAAAAAGGCAAATGGATGGACCTGTAACATGTATATATACATATACACAGTATACATGTCAGGTGATTTGAAAGACAATATATACAAAAAGGGGGGGGGGGGTATATACACTATGTACATGACACTATGTACATGACTATGCACATGTTGACTCCAAGAGTGTGCAAACAGAATGAGAAAATATATATACACTATAACCACATATAAACCTGTTTGATGATTCGAAGAGTTGCCGGGGATCAATTTTGGTTCAGATCAGGTAGAGGTTGAGCTGAGCAGTTTTAAAATTTAGTAGGGAAGTTTGAATTTTAAGGTCTGTTGGTAGTGCATTCCACTGTGTGGTGGCAAAATAGTAGAATGCATTTTTTCGCATGAGAGTCTTGAATTTGGGGGGGACAAGGTCTGAGGAACTGCCTCTTGTGTAGTACATGTGAGCATGTACTAGCATCATTTACTCTGGTGAAATAGTTCGACAGGTCCTTGGGGACAGTTTCTCTGAGTATTTTGAATACCATGCACATTGCAATTTGGTGTACTCTTTCCTCAACTCTAAGCCATCCTAATTTGGTAAAGTGGGCTTGAGTTAGGTGAGTCCTGTATGGGAGGTTGAGCAGGAGTCTCACCAGCTTGTTTTGGGAAGTTTGCAGTTTCGTTTTTAGTGGCTTGGGGATACTGGTGAACCATGAGGTGCAGGCGTAGTCAAAATGACACTGTATGAGGGCACCGGCAAGGGTCTTAAGTGTATCCCTGTTGATAAACGCAGAAATCTAGTTTTATTATTGATCTTGGTGATTGCTTTTAATGCCATTGTTTCTCCCGAGAGAGTGTTGTCCAATATACAACCCAGGTAAATGACCTTGTCTTTGCTTGTGATTACAGTATAACCTGCTTTAATCGTAAAACCCGGGGATTTACCTAGGTTGTGCTTGGACCCAAATAGGATGGACTCTGTTTTACCCAGGTGTAGTGACAGTTTGTTATCGGAAAGGAAGAGACAGAGATTACTTAGTTCGGTGCTGAGTGCACTTTTAACCTTCAATTTGCAGATCCGAGGCTAGGAACGCAGAATCGACCGCAAACAGGAAAAAATTGCTGTTAGGTCAGTGGTTCTTAACTTTGTTGGAGGTACCGAACCCCACCAGTTTCATATGCGCATTCAACGAACCCTTCGTTAGTGAAAAATAAAATGTTTTTTCAATTCAAGAAAAAGTTCTATGTTTTTTTATTTGTGCACAAAATGAACCGTGCATGAACATCACCGCACATGGGACGGCGTGGCGCAGTGGGAGAGTGGCCGTGCGCAACCCGAGGGTCCCTGGTTCAATCCCCACCTAGTACCAACCTCGTCATGTCCGTTGTGTCCTGAGCAAGACACTTCACCCTTGCTCCTGATGGGTGCTGGTTAGCGCCTTGCATGGCAGCTCCCTCCATCAGTGTGTGAATGTGTGTGTGAATGGGTAAATGTGGAAGTAGTGTCAAAGCGCTTTGAGTACCTTGAAGGTAGAAAAGCGCTATACAAGTACAACCCATTTATCATTTATTTATCATTACCTTGTTCAAAGAGCAAAACCAACACAGTGCATGAACTCTCAACAAATTACACACATTACCATGAATTGATTGACGTGGACCCCGACTTAAACAAGTTGAAAAACTTATTCGGGTGTTAACATTTAGTGGTTAATTGTACGGAATATGTACTGTACTGTGTAAACTGTACTGTTTCATATAATGTATTCTCTTCCTTTGCAATCTTCTAGTAAAAGTTTCAATCGATCGATCAAACAACCTGTAAATCAGATGGAAAATTAGAGGGAACATTGTTTGGGGGTCATCCATAATACACCGATAGGGAGAAGTTTTTATTCACACGATAAGTCGGATGTGTCTTAACCTCCGTGGCGGAGGCTCCGTCGAACCCCTGATGCCGAGTCACCGAACCCCTAGGGTTCGATCGAACCCAGGTTAAGAACCACTGTGTTAGATAGTTTGCTGTACAACAGCCATCTTGGCTTGGCTGACCACCACTGGTTTTCACTTCTGGGAAGAAGTCACGTGACTGAATACCAGACACAGACACCAAAACATGGTGTTCCCAGTAGTGCTTACTGTCTAAATTCCAGCATCAAGGCAAAACACAATTGTAATATTGTGAGACCTATGACACTTATTTAGAATTGGTAAAAAATATATACTATGAAATTGGACCATCCAAATACGCCCTATGAAACTTGCATTAGATCAGTGTACCTTATGTAGTGGCCAATCAGGGTGTGGAAATAGGACATGCATAACACGCGATACAGCACAAACATACAGTCCACATTGACACACATGGCAATTGCAGCTTTAAGCAAGGCACATACACACGTCAAGTGCATCCCAATTACCATGGCGACTGATTGAAGGACCATACTTCCAAGCCTGTCAAATCAAACATCGCTCCTGCCCTCCCATCACACACACACACACACACACACACACACACACACACACACACACACACACACACACACACACACGCATTCTTGTATTTGTTACCTTCTTGAGACCTTCGAAAAATGCCTACCTCTAGTATTATAATAAAAGTCATAATTTTACTCAACGCAAGTCAAAATTTTACACAAAAGAAAACGTGTGCAATATTATGATAAAGGTTGGAATTTTACTCAATAACAGTCGCAATTTTACAAGAAAAGCTTAAAATTTGGGCAATTTTATAAGAACATTTAAAAATGTTGGCAATATTATAATAATAATCGGAATTTTACTTGGCAAAATTATCATTATTAAGTTATCATTTTACTCAAAATATTTCACTATTTTACAAGAACAACAAAAACATTGGCAATATTGTTATAACAGTCTGAATTTTATATGACAAATGTCACTATTTTGCATTAAAAAGTAATAATTTTACATAAAAAAGTAATAATTGTATGAAAAAATATTGCAATATTACAAAAACAGAAAGAATATGAGAAATTGTTCCCAATTTTATAAGAAAAAAGTCGACACGTTGTGAGAAAGACAGCTTTTAGTAAATTTTTGTTTGTAATTGGTTTTTAATCTTCATTATTTACTTCAAGTTATTACAGTATGTCTCTATATAATTTTTTTTAATTTTTTTATTTTTTTTGATCAAAGGGGACGCATTTCAATTTCTTACACGCACTTATTACATATGTTAGCCAGAGGGGGAGCACTTAAAAATTTTACACACACTTAATATTTCATATGTTGACCAGAGGGGGAGCACTTTTAAAACTGACACATGGTCAATTTGAAAAATCCCTCCTTTTTGGGACCACCCTAATTTTGATCAATTTCACCACCAGGGGTGAAAATGAGACATTCTCTATTAGACGCAATGGATTTCCGTATTGGTATATATATATATACTATACTATAACCTAATATGGAAGGTACTTTTCCTTTTTGATGTCTCAAAAAGGGTAGAAATACAAGAACGAACACACACACACACACGCACACACACACACACACACACAAACACACACACACACACACACACACACACACACACACAGACTGTAAAACATAGGTGTACTCATAGATGCTACATCCTACATTATGGATGCACCCTTACACAACTTGATCGTCTGTATACTTTGTATACACACACACACACACACACACACACACACACACACACACACACACACACACACACACACACACAAACACACACACACACACACACAACAGGAAACTCTTTTCCCTTTTTTCCACCCACCACCGCAGTCCTGGCAAGCAGAGCACAGAGGCAGGAGGCCACATTTAGAAAAGAGAGGGGGGCGCTCACACAGGGAGGCCGGTGCAAAAGCCAAGATGAAAGAGTGCAGCCTAAAACTTTCCCACCTTCGTCAACACTGCAGCTGAAGGTGTTACACATTTTGTCTCGAAGCTCCGGCACCGATGATATGTTAATACACGATATCCTCGCTTTTTGCACATCAACCCCCGATGCGCCAGTCAAATAAACAATTCTGTGTTGTTATGGCGTCCTATTTCCTACTAGTCAGTCACATGACATTAGCGGCCGCCGATACTCTTGTCTGTTTTGTTCAACTTTGGAAAACATATCCTATTATTTTGTCCTGTTTATCCGATCCCACTGCTGCTATTCCCATCATGTGTGGAAGCTTCAGCTAACACAATATAAAAAGCTTCTGTCTGCATATGTTCCTCCATCCAAGGTTCAACAAAAAAAAATATTATTATTTTTTTGGCTCCCAAACTCAAACGACCGACACTTTAAACGGCAGCTTATGGCCCTCCTGAGTCTTGCTGAAGTTGCTTGTGTGGTTGCCAAGATAAACTCCCACGTAGTGCGCGCTCGTTTTCCAGCTGAAGGTCCACGTTTTTATCATCCGTGCTTTACGGCGAGCATGTTCGCAGGTCCTAACACAAACACGCTGCTTCATCCACATGTGAAGTGGCTTGAAGGTGCCCCTTTCAAGAAAAGTGACTTCAAAATGATGTTTCAACAATAGTACGTGTTCCTATAGCCTGTTTATATACATCACATGTGCGGAAACTCTACCATCTCCCTCACTTCTGAGATCTTGAAGAAAACCTCTCTTTGTTTATAATGTATATTTTCTGCTGGATCTACTCTCTATTTTATGCTGCAGCTGTTACATATACTGTAATATTGTACATGGTAATTGTTATATATTGTATATATTATATGAGTTTTTCCTTGCCCTGATGTGGGATCTGAACCGGCTTGTGCAGCCCTTTGAGACACTTGTGATTTAGGGCTATATAAATAAACATTGATCGATTGATTGATTGATATAAAAAAAATAATATATCAGTAATATAATGTGTAAATATTACATATATGTTATATTTTATATTGCTACTACAGTACATTTTCATTCTACTTTATACCGGCATTACCCTTTCCTTTGTAACTGAGCTACTGTGTCATTAAAATTTGTCTAAGTCTAAAATGAGACGCATTATTAATCTGTTGTCCTGTCCAGTGCTTTTATTTTTATTTGTGTTTGCCCATTCTCTTGTTGAGTTAAAGTTAAGTACCACTGATACTCTCACACACTCTAGGTGTGGTGAAATTACCCTCAGCATTTGACCCATACCCTTGTTCCACCCCCTGGGAGGTGAGGGGAGCAGTGAGCAGCAGCAGTGGCCGCGCTAAGGAATAATTTTGCTGAATTAACCCCCAATCCCAACCCTTGATGCTGAGTGGAGGTAATGGGTCCCATTTTCATAGACTTTGGTATGACTCGGCCGGGATTTGAACTCACGATCTACCGATTTCAGGGCGGACACTCTAACCACAAGGCCACTGAGCAGGCTGTGTAAGCGCTGTCTACCTCACCTGTCCCTTATTGGCAATCAGAATGCTTAGTGCAATGTTCTGCATAGCTTTGCCTCTGCTTCCTGTGCATAGTTGATTTTTGTGCACTTCCCGGCTGCACTATTTTAGTTTAGTTTTCCCTAATGAAAGGCTTTTTAAAGTTAAAGTACCACTGATAGTCACACACACACTAGGTGTGGTGAGATTATTCTCTGCATTTTACCCATCACCCTCATCCCCTGGGAGCTGAGGGGAGCAGTGAGCAGCAGCGGCGGGGAATCATTGTTGGTGATTTAACCCCCAGTGTCAACCCTTGATGCTGAGTGCCAAGCAGGGAGGTAATGGGTCCCATTTTTATAGTCTTTGGTATGACTCGGCCGGGGTTTGAACTCACAACCAACCGATCTCATGGCGGACACTCTAAGCACTAGGCCACTGAGCAGGTTAGAAATTACTTGTGCCTTCTTGTGTGAGACGGCCTTTGAAACAAATACAAACAGAATTCTTGATCGTTAGAGCTCTAAATTCCACCTTGACCCACACAAGCTTCTCTTGTCATTTTCAATACTAACAACTCCGACAAACAGAAATAAGGTTCCTCAAGATCCAGTGGGAATAGTGCAGAGGGAAGATAAACACACACACGCACACACACACTCTCATACTCTCTGGCCAGGCAGCTGAGGCTGGGGGTCAGAGTTCAACTCGGTAATGGAGTCTCTCCCACCTGGCGATGTCAGGTAATACACAGAGGTGGGAGTGTGTGCGTGTGTGTGTGGTTGTGTGTGTGTATGTGCGATCCAAATGGAGTCAGGACTGAATGAACCAAATTGTAGAGGCAATCTTAAAGAACTCAGGTGGTGAAAAATAAAAAGGTGGACTTGGAAAGAGTCTTGGGGCGGGTGGGGGGTTAGGGTGCAACTTATGTCCTTGAAGTGATTTGAGTTGTTTGAAGAACAAGGTGAGGTCTTCTCATCTCAACGGCCGCTGATTGGACGCTGTTTGAGCTCCGTGTGTGTGCGTCACACCCATTATTCCTCCTTGTGTCCGAGGCACAATCACAATTTTTGGCCCCGGCTGTGCAGCGGGCTGCCTGATTAGCAATCATTCAGAATTGTGTGTGTCAACGACCTCATCGCGGCCTTATTTGGGCGTATGGAACGGCGCCGCACTGCATGGGCAAAAGTGTTGGGGACAATGGTGCATTTGTGGTGCACCGTGCGCAAAGCCAACGCCATACTATGAAGTCAGAACCCTGCCAGAAAGTTTTGGTATTAAATTTAAAAAAACGTTTTTAAAAATGGTATTGACACTGAAAAAAGTAATGGTATTGTAAAATGTTGAATTAAAAAAATAAAACAATATTTTGTTTTGTGGTATGTTTTTTTTTACACTGTTATTGTTTTTTTCAAAGGGGAAGAGCACTTTTTTTTTGCCGGAGATGGCAAGAAAGACACGAAAAGACACGATGCTCGATTCCACCCACCTTTTTTCTTACTTAGCACTTAGCAATCCTGCTACTTGCTATATTGTTAACTGGACATCTTTATGTGCTTGACGCCTCAATCATTGGTATGTTTTCATCTACAAAACCATTCTGGGTATCACTCCATCTTATCTGTCTTGTCTTTTAACAAAGAAACAAGGAAGTCACAATCTTCGTTCAATGAATGTTCTGCAATTTGTCGTCCCCAAAGTAAGAACTGAACTGGGTAAGAAAGCATTTAGGTTTTCAGCACCGAAGGCTTGGAATAACCTACTATCGAATATTAAACTTCAAACCCTAGTTACGTTGAATGAGTTTAAAACTTCTGTGAAAGGACTGCAGTCTACCTTGTCTGTATGCACATGTGTCATGTGAGCAAGTTTTAATGTTGTAAACGTGATGTTTTATGTATTTGTTTACTGTTTTTAATGTAACCTTGCTGCTGCCCTCTTGGCCAGGTCTCCCTTGGAAAAGAGATCTTTGATCTCAATGGGATTTTACCTGGTTAAATAAAGGCTAAATAAAAAAAATATTGTCATTTGTCCCAAAGTAGTCTTTGTTGTCTCTCATGAAGTCTGCCATGATATTCAATCAATCAAAGTTTATTTATATAGCCCTAAATCGCGAGTGTCTCAAAGGGCTGCAAAAGCCACAACGACATCCTCGGCTCAGATCCCACATCAGGGCAAGGGAAAAACTCAACCCAATGGGCTACAATGGGAAACCTTGGAGGGGACCGCAGATGTGGGAACCCCCCTGGGCGTAGTAGTGTTGTTGTTGTTGAAGGAAAATGAACGTTGTGATGCGACCCTGAAATGAATACGCCGCCGTATACTTAAAATGATCAAAATATGTAAATATTACATGTTATTATGAATGTGCTTGTTACTACACTACATATATGCTTACAACATGTATATAAAACGTTGATGGATGCTTTAAATGAGCACAATGCCTAATATATATATATATATATATATATATATATATATATATATATATATATATATATATATATATATATATATATATATATTTATTTATTTATTTATTTATTTTTATTTTATTTTAATTTTTTATTAAATCAACATAGAAAAAACACACGATACACTTTCAACTAGTGCATCAACCTAAAAAAAAAAACTCCCTCCCCCATTCACACTCATACACACCCACTCACACAAAAAGGGGTTGTTTCCACAACATGGACAACACTTCTGCAAGGGACACAGTCCCTGAAGCACACTTGATTGTATGTGCTCCTGGTCCACTAACATTTTCATTTAATTACTTTTTTTTTTTTCTTTTTATGTAATTATTTTTATATTGTTTTACTTTCTTTTTTATCCAAGAAAATATTTATCTAAAAAAAATGCCTAAATATTACATGTTAATATGAATGTGCCAGTAACTACATTACATACAGTATGTACTTACATGTGTATGAAACATCGATGGGTGTTTTTTAAGTGCTGTATAGTCGTTACAGAGCAAATCCCATTACCTCGATTGTTAGCTGACTTTTGCTATAGTTTATTTACAAGTTAGAATGCATAAAAAAAGAAAAACATATGTGTGCTTGTCTCACATTTGGATTGTGAATGATAGACCAAATTCCATATTTTTAACTTTCCATTTTCCAGATTCAAGAAGAAAAAGCGCTAGAAAATTGATGGATGGAATTTACTGGCACGGTTTTCAAATGGAAGGGGTTGGGGGCGGGGCTTAGAGCAATGGATGTTCTTATTGTCACCCACTTTCATGTTGGAGCTAAAACTAATCTTGTTAAAACAATGGTCAGTTTTAATGTACACATTGCTTAGACGCTGGAAGAGAAAAACAAACGTGTCACGGCAGAGGACGGGCAAATTTGTAACGCTAATGTTGCTATGGAATTGAAAATAAACACAACTATCAAATAACTATTGTAATGACCTGCTGCTGTTAATATTTGTATTCATGTGTTATTGATTGACGGAGAATGAGGACGTGTTGGGTGTGAGAGAAAAAGACGTGTTTACAAGAACGAAAATGTGTCGGAATTTAACCTGTTGTTAGCACATGATTGGCAATAAAAGTTGAAAAGAGCAACAAAACAATAAACTGAAAAATAACACATTCAGTGATTGTTTTTAGAACGCACCAAGATAAAAAGTACACAATATCAGTTGGCATGCAAATGTTTAATCACTGTTGCTTTATCTCATACAATATTTTGTGCATTTCAAGCACAAATTCTGCTCTCCTGTGCTCATTGCCGCATCGCCGCTGACGTGAACCTAGGAGTTTTGGGAGATCCACGTCAGGGTCTGCGGCAGGGTAGGCAGGGGGAGGAGCAAGATGCCGTCGCTTACGCAAGTTACGTGACACAAGAGTATATCCTAGGCTTAATCTGAAAATTGGCATTCAAAAACATATAATACAAAAAAGAGCCACACAAAATTTTAAATGCCAACATTTTACAATACCAATAAAAAAGAATAGAATAGATATTTATTGCCATTATAGATTGTACAACACAATTGCAAGCAAACCCATTTAGTGCAAATTTATAGCTGAAACATAAAAACATAAGAACATTTGGCACTAAGATAAAAATATCAAAATAAATAAATTAAAAACATAAATACCAAGCACACAGCTCACATGCACAGTCATTCTTTTTTATGCTTTGATTGTGTTCAGCGACACTATTTGTTTAAGTGTCAATATAAGATATTCTACAATGGCATGCGTTTTTTTTTTTTTTTTTTCAAAACAAAAACTTACTGTCTGGGTTCTTCAAATTTGAATATGTTTGGTGTGTAAGAATCCCACCAAGCAATGCTTAAGCTAACTCTTACAACTCCTAAACTGTAGATGCAAAAACCTTGTAATTGCTTCCATTTTTTACATCCTGTGGGCGTCCAAATACTTATGGCTGTAGAATGTGAGTAAAAGCAAGCACGTCATTAAAAGCCCGGCACACATGCAAAATGATTTAAAAGTGAGGGGACGGTACTTGAATGTGACTACATAAGTTACGGCTGACTCTGCCTCGAGCCATAAACCTAAATATTTCACTTAAGTGTGCATATTGCAGAACGCAACTTTACAGATGGCAAACTTTATAGCTTTCCTTTGCCTGGAACAGGCAATAAAACATTTGTCATGCATATTTTCAGTTTGCAATAGTATTTTTATCCTTTCATCGATATATATTAAATACAGTACGGTGTGTATATTTTCCAAAAAAAGCACACGTTACATTTGATTTGTCACTGCAGTTGACGGATGCGTGCATAAATATGATTTATGGCTATGTTTGCCTGAGAGTAAGTGTGAGTGAAAAAAAGAAGTCTAATAAAATAGCCTTTGGTGGAACTCCCATCGCTGCAAACAAGTGAGTGTGTGTCTTGAAATGTAATACATCTCACCATTTGTACACTTTTTGGCTAGATTTGTGTTACATTTGCAGCTGATTGTCATTCATTCCCTCGCTTTCCTTTTTCTACTCATTGGTCTGCGCGTAAACCACTGATGACTCGCTAATAAACACACTTCATTAAACCACAGAGTCTCATTCATCAGACTCGTTGCGACTTAGACACACACCAATCATTGAACACTCTGTCTGTGTGTGAGTTTGTGTGTGTGTTTTTCTCCTAGTGGGACGTCTGGGCCTAACTGGATGATTTATTTACAATTCTGACCGCGTGCTTCCCGGGTAAACGCTTGACTTTGAAGGGAAGGATTACTTTGCCAAGCAAGGGCACCAGGCAACAAGCCAAGCTGTGACTTGGCAAATATAAAAGGAGTCGTTTGCGGCGCAGATGATGCAGAAAGCGCCGTTTGAATCTTTTATTGTTTGTCGCCGCAAATAATCCAAAATGTGGGGGCCTCAAAAATGCAATTATGAGCTCAGATGTGCTATTAGCCACGTTGTTTTTCCTTCCACCTGTGCCATTATGGCGTCACGCCGCGCGGATAAGTGCACATTTGTGCCGTAAAGCACGATAAAGACGTCCCAAATCAATGTCAATAAAGACATCCGCACAAACCCCCCCAGAGGCCCGGTGAAACCCACAGACGACGACGGAAATAAATCACCTTAAAAACAGACAAAAATGCTGTGAGGTGCGGCGAAAATCTTCCATGAATAATAAAAGCCAGTCCAAGCGCACAGCTGGATTACGGCTGGGAGATTGACAAGGACGCCTCTCTTCGGGCTATTACCGCAGCTTAACAGATCACGCTCTCGCACATTTCACCCGGCTAACATCACATGTGTTCCGCATCAGTGTCGGCTCGCTCCCAACGCACAGCGGGAAGCTCGCAGGTTGACTTCCCATCTCTCTTCCAGTGCAGGTGGCCCGCTATTATTAGAACACTTCCCTGTCACCGCCGCTGTGAATAATAGACAAGTTTTAGTGGGAGATAACTCCTTCAAAGACATTAAGATGCTACACTGAGAAGGCATCACTGTTGTTGCCATGACAACCCTGCATCACCTCTTTGAATGGTCTCCAAGGTATTGGTTTGTGTCAGCACTAACATACCGAATGTTGAATTAATAGGTACTGTACAATGTGACGATAATCTATAAAAACTAAGTAAAAATTTAAAAAAGCCTGCTATGTCAACGCCACAGATTAACTTGCCCTTGACAATGAGCGACAAAGACTTTTTGAATTTACGGCAGTTTGACATTTGTGCATGTTTTCACATGATAGCTTATACTCATGTCTAACAGAGACGCTCAGGAAATGTCATTATATGTCTCCACTACCCGCGAATTATGCGTGGCCTTCCAACTTTGTTTAATTCCCACAACTTTCCTGCACATTTAGCCAATTATCGTCATCTTTGCCATTCCAGTTTATTTCTGAGCACGTCAACTGTCTAATGTTTTTTTGTGTCGACAAAGCAGGAACAGTAACGTGTAACAATATTTCAACTCTTTAATGTTCAAACGGCACGGCACAATTGTTGTTGTCCCACATAGCTCAGACATACTTCAGGTTTTCATCTAGAGCGTATATGATGTAGATAGATAGATAGTACTTTATTGAGTTCCCTCAGCATAATTGAAATTCCAGCAGCAGTGTACAGAATTGAGATCGAATTTAAAAAGTAAAAAGTAAATAATGGGGGTATAAATGGAAACAAAATAGAAACATATTACAATAAGAATAAAAATAAAAAGCAACAATGAGAATAAAAATATAACAGTAAAATAAGAACATAACAAGAGGTGCCCACTTTTTCAGCAGGCGAGCCACTTTTCTAATGACCAAGACTAGGTAATCTACTTCATCTTCTTATATGTATGTATATATACCTGTATATATATAAATATATATACATATATATATATATATATATATATATATATATATATATATATATATATATATATATATATATATAAATAAATAAATAAATAAATAAATAAATAAATATATATATATATATATATATATATATATATATATATAGTCGAGGTTTCTGTGGTGTATCCATTATACAGTGCTCAATACCGGGGTAAAATCCTCCGACGAGCAGGAAAACTGCGAAACAGGCTTGTAGGGATGATATAGCCTCCTGTGTTTTTTCCTGACCTAGCATATATATATATATACCGTATTTTTCGGACTATAAGTCGCAGTTTTTTTTCATAGTTTGGCCGGGCTTCAGTGCGATTTATATGTTTTTGTCCTTCTTTATTATGCATTTTCGGCAGGTGCGACTTATACTCCGGTGCGACTTATACTACGAAAAATACGGTATTTATAAAAAATCATAATGTATTTTTATTTATATATAAAATATAATTTTTTTGTTAGCATGTTAAAGGTGTTCAGGATGTGTTGCCAAGGTGTGACAGGATTCACAGTAGTGCTGATGACTTTCACAACTTCAAATTAAAAAAAAAAAGTCATTTTTTCTGTCCAATACCACATGAAGGTGGTTGGTTTTTGGCTTCTTATTTGTCCAGCTTTCATACTCATCTCCTTTACAAAAAATACTCCGTAGCTTGCTAGCTTGTGTGCAATAGCTTTTTGAGACTCTTATTTTGTTAGCGCAGGCAGGATGGAGGACAGGAACTGTGCGGTCGGTCTTCAGGCGCGAGAGTCTGTTGAAATAAAAAGTGTTTCTCCCCTTCCTGACGCTCGTTTTTTCTTAATACTGAGCTCGCAGCAGTCAGTGTCATCTCACAAGACCCTAGTCTGCCGCGAATGTCAATCAAGTGACAAATTGGACGTCATAGTAGCGAATGATGATCGCTAATATTTAAATCTATTTTTCAATGCCTGGCTGGTGATCGACTGACAAACACGACTGATCACATATTTTTACATACCCTTTAATTGAGAACAGATTCTAAATTCCAATGCTGACATGCAGTCGCAAAAAAGCAGCATTTACATGTTAGAGGTGTTGAAGTGTGATGATAATCTCTCATCGTCTCTCGATTACCAACAAAAATACCCCTATAGATGGCTCTTAACAGTTCACAAATGCTCTTAATGCGCAAGTGTAAATGTGTTGGAACATAAATTAATGTTTAGGATGGACAAAGACTTTTCAGGTGTAAATCATACTTGAAGAGTGGACAGCAGAGCAGAAAGCGGACAATAAGAAATACTTTGCTGGTGTTTCTGTAACTATAATTAATTATTAATATTATCAGGTATGATTAATAATTACAGTACAGTAACATCAATACAGTACTTGTTTTCCAATTTATGTTGAAATCCTATGCTTTTTGAGGTTAAGTTACGAGGAACACCTACAACAGTGATAACAAATTCATAAAATCACAAGTCAATTTAATTTTATTGAAAATAAATAATCTTTTGCCACAACTTTCTCTAAAATCTGTGAAATCCTGAAGTGACTGATTAGTCTTAGATTACCATTAACGCCTAGTATGATTTTCTGAACATCTTGCCTGATAATCGTGTTCTCACAAAGTCTTTTATCCATTTATTACTTTGACCAGTTTATCAGTTAGTTAGTTAGCAACATAACTCAAAAGTGATGAGTGGATTTACATGAAACAAGTGAGTCGATTTTGGGGGAGATCCAGATCATTTCTTCTACGTTGCCTAATTTTTAAGTTACCAGGCTGAACTTCTGTGTGTGTATGCCAGCGCCCTCACCTCCACCCACAGAGACAAAGAGAGTGGACCCTCTTGCAGTTTGTTTGGAAGTAAGACACAGGGGCGCCGAAAAGGGGGGGTAAAGGAGACGGATTCTAGGGGCCCATGATGGAGGGGGGCCCAGAGAGGCCCCTAATGATGATGAAATTATAATACAGAAAAAATAATGACACTGTGTTGGGGGCCCTGTAAAGATTATTTTCATGGGCCCCAAAATCCCTAGCGGCGCCCCTGGTAAGACATGAAGGAAACAAACATGCACAAGCATGCCGATTCAATGTATGCTTTGATTAAATACCTCCACCAGGAGATTATAAATTTGTTGCTGTTTGTTAGTCTGTCTGTTTATTAGGTTGCACAATATCTCAAAACGTTATGTGCGGATTTTGATTTGACATTCAGGAATGGGATTAGGCACTAGGGATTCGGTTTGGGGGTGAGGGGGGGTTCTCATCACTATCTGGGTTGAGGATCTTTTGAAAGGATTCTTTACTATTCCAGATAATCAATCAAGTCTGCCATATTACATTGGCGAGAGCACATAAGCCCCGCTTTGATTGACTTGAATATCTGCCTGAATACTACCATCGATTGGCCGGGAAGACATGGCAGTCATTAAACGTTATCTCTTCCCCACCTTTGCACAATCGACAAACCGAAGCGTAAAAGATAAACAATGAGAGCAACAAAACCTGTAGGATATACAAAACCAATCTTATGTTTTGGCTGAGAATGTGTCCTTTTTTATGATTCAATTTAAAACTGGTGTCGGCGCTGGCATGTGTTAATCTGGCTGGATGCTGACTGACAAATCCCGATGGGAAAAGCAGTCAAACACACCCTTCAACATGAGTCCCTGAGTTTTCAAAGATGAACAGTGAGAATTCACATTGAGGCTCATTACGAAAAAAAGACATATGATTGAATTACACTCTTTTTAGCGTGAAAAAGACACATGTTAATAGAAAAGCCAAGGCCCTCGTGTAAGACAATGGCATCAAATGCCGCCACTCATCCACGACGCTTGTGAGCGAGCCCTGGAGAGCCGAGTGGGAATATTTAGCTGAGGGTTCTTTTTTGTTCTGCCAGACTACACTTCTGTTCTGCTCTCTTGGAAGGCAATAAAAACCGAGCAAGTGAATCGGCAGGCTGCACGCGCTTGTGTGTGTGTCTGTGTGTGTGTGTGTGTGTGTGTGTGTGTGTGTGTGTGTGTGTGTGTGTACCAGCCTGTGTATAAGGGAGGTGTTGGTGGTTGAGCAGCCGTCAATTTATCTCCAGAAGCAACAGGAGAGCGCTGGGCTATTGTGTGTCTCCGTGCACATTTGGAGACAACACTGCAGCATTTAAGCAGCTCCATCTGGCTGCTCCTGTCTCACCACTGCTCCCATCATGCCTCCCCCACCCACCCTCATTGACTCCATCATTGACTCCTCTCAGCCTCTGACAGCCGTGACTTGACATTCACACATTGGGCTCATCTCTTGTTTGTCTCTGTCAATACGGGGCCGGTTTGTCGGAACCACGCGCAGACTGTCAATAGGCGCTGTCCACCTCCGCGGGCACCATCTCCAAGACGTGGACTTCCAAGAACCCTATGGCTTTCTCAACTAGCACCCTACCAACACAACCTACCTCCTACGGCTGCCTGGACTTGTTTGATTTGTGCAACCACAAGTTGAAACTACGCCTTGATTGGAACAGCCAGTGGGCTGGAATTTCATCGTAAAATCAAGGAATCGTTTTTTTGCCAACAGACCTGCAAAGTAGCAACTTCTATTGGAAGTATTTTTAGCGTACATTTCTTTATGCACTTTGGCCCCACCTGCAGTATGATAACAATAATAATGGATTTATATAGCGCTTTTCAAGACACTTAAAGCGCTTAAACACTTAAAGGGTGAAGTGTCTTGCTCAAGGACACAATGGCCGTGACTAGGATGGTGACAGCTGGAACCAAACCAGGAACCCTCAAGTCATCTGCCATCTCAGCCACGCCGCCCAGATAGTCATGGACTACATGACGGGAAAGGCCCCATTTGCGAGGCCCCCTATTGGTTGGGGTCAAAATGCTTTGGAAGACATGCTAGCATACATATAATACAGATATTAAAGTTAAAGTTAAAGTCCCAACGATAGTCTCACACACACACTAGGTGTGGTGAAATGATCCTCTGCATTTGACCCATCCTTTTGTTCCACCCCTTGGGAGGAGAAAAGAGCAGCGAGCAGCAGCGGTGGCCGCGCTCGGGAATCATTTGGTGATTTAACCCCCAATTCCAACCCTTGATGCTGAGTGCCAAGCAGGGAGGCAATGGGTCCCATTTTTATAGTCTTTGGTATGACTTGGCCAGGGTTTTGATCATATTATGATTTGTTTCTAAATTTAAAACACTTACTTGTGGTCTACATAACATGTAATGGTGGTTCTCTAGTCAAAAATATGCAGAGATTATGTTTTACAAACTTTAAGCAGCTTTTTGACCATCTCTTCAGAATGTGCCATCTTGTGGGCGGTCTTATTTACATACTGAAACCTTCCTACAGGACATGCTCCTTTCGACTGCGCCTCCACCCCGTCAGCCATGTTGTAGTTTTTAGCACTTCCATATGGAGTCTGATGACAGTTATAAGTTCGAACTATAGGTCATTCACGTGACGTCACGTCCAGCTCATTAACTATGTGAAACTCAAAGTGGTGGGCCTGCAAGCGTCTGTTGTCATAGCGTTCTGGGCGGCATTTTGCCTTTCCCGTAAAACGTGCCCTATGCTTGTGTTGTTTTAGGCTGTTGGAACCGTTCAAAACGCAAAAAAGATAAAAGTTTCTTTAGAGTTCCTCGAGAGGTAGTCAAGAAGGGCGAAAGAGTGCAAGATTTTGCAAAAAAATTACGACAAAGGTGTCACGCACTCTAATCTAAGGTAGCAGAGTTGGATTATTTTTTATGTTATCTTGATTTGGAGTTCTATACGCATTTTTGCTACAAATGTTCAAGGTGAGGACGGCGGAAAAGACCATCAGCACTCCTCTTCCTCCTATCCGGGAAATCGCAAAAAGCCGCAGCCTGACCAGGGCTCAGAAAATCTGTAGAGACTCCTCCCACCCCCACCAAGGACTGTTTTCATTGCTGGACTCTAGAAAGAGGTTCCGCAGCCTCTGTAGCAGAACCTTCAGGTTCTGTAACAGAACCTTCAGGTTCTGTAACAGCTTCTTCCCTCAGGTCATAAGACTTTTGAACGCATCATAATAATCCTCTCAATTCCCCCCCAAAAATGGATTAACTCGCTGGAATATAAAGACAATATAACATACATCCATAAACGTGGATGCATATGCAAAAGTGCAATATATTTATCTGTACAGTTCTCTATTTATTTATATCTGCACCTTATTGCTATTTTATTCTGCACTTCAACAAGCTAATGCAACGGATTTTTGTTCAAGATATCAAAGGCAGCAATCATAAATGAAGCTTTCAGTACATACACAACGTTGACATCTATAGTTATATTATTATAAAGACAGGTAATAACAATTTTAACTCTTTAATGCTCAAACGGCACGACACAGTTGTTTTCCCACGTAGCTCAGACATACTTTAGGTTTCCATCTAGAGCGTATATGATGTAAAAGGCGAGCTACTTTTCAAATGACCAAGACTTAATCTACTTCATCTTCGTATATATACATAAAAAAATATATATAAAAAAAATATATATATATATATATATATATATATATATATATATATATATATATATATATATATATATATATATCTTGTGTTTTTTCCTGACCTAATGTATATATATATATATATATATATATATATATATATATATATATATATATATATATATATATATATATATATATATATATATATATATACATTAGGTCAGGAAAAAACACAAGATATATATATATATATATATATATATATATATATATATTTTTTTTTTATATTTTTTTTTTTATGTATATATACGAAGATGAAGTAGATTAAGTCTTGGTCATTTGAAAAGTAGCTCGCCTTTTACATCATATACGCTATATATATATATATACATATATATATATATATATATATATATATATATATATATATATATATATATATATATATATATATATATACATTAGGTCAGGAAAAAACACAAGATATATATATATATATATATATATATATATAAATATAATCATAATGTATATTTATTTATTTATAAAATAGACATTTTTTGTTAACATGTTAAAGGTATTCAGGATGTTTACTCGAGCAAAATCGATGCATGATTTATCCGGTAGTCTGTTGATACCAATTTCCTTGACCCAGTCACACACAAAAACATTGTAGGTCTCCATGCTTTTCCAAGTTTTCATTTGTTTTACCGTGTAGAATGACGTCTGGAGCACTAAATAGTTTGACATGTCTAGGAATGCGACGGATGGATAATCCTTGGGATCACTCGACAAATCTGGATAGATTCCATTGCATAGTTTTATTTATTTTTTGCTCAGATCTGCTTTTTAATGGTAAGCTGTAGGCCCTTTGTGTACTCAGATAGTTCGCACCGTTTGCTGCACAGTAGCCATATTGGGTTCGTGGCCCACCACTTTGTTTTCTTCCATTCAAAAGTCACGCGACAAAATATAACCTTTACACTACTTTTTATTAGAAATGGCCATAGCAGAGGATTTTAGCATGCACATGCATGAACGAGCCAGTCTGCCCCACAACAATAGTGAAAAAGAAGAAACCTATTGACTAGAACTTTGGACTACAATAGAAAACTATTTTGGACTCGCGCAAAGCTCTTTGGGTAAACTCTACCATATATGGAGATATACGCTGATGTAACTAAGGCAAAATACACCACTAAAGTCCAAAGATGCATGCGTGTTTTATAAAAATCTTTGCCATGCCTCCATGATTTGGATTCAAATTTTCAAATTTGGGAAATCCTAAATACGCAAACACAGGTACCATCAAGTAAGAAAAGTTGGTTGTGCATAATGTGGCCACTTTAAAACAATTAGACAAATTGTAAAAAAAAATGTTCATGATGGTAGCCATGTTTTTAACCATTCCTGATCAAATTGAATACACGTGCTTGTCTGTTCCCTGGAGGTGTTTACCAAATTTTGTGGGGATTTGACTAAAAACCCCACAATTACAATGGGGGCTTTGTCAAGTTACGTTTTTTACATTGCCTCTTAGAGTGGTCTTAGGCCATATTGTATATTGCATATTGTGTATATTATGTTGTTTCTGTATATTGTGTGGTTTCTTCTTTTTTTTAAATGCAAAGCACCTCAGGGAAGCAACCTAAATTTCGTTGGACCTGTACCTGTACATGCGCAATGACAAATAAAGATCATTCATTCATTCATTCAAATTTCAAATCAGTTATGACTTAGATAACATTGTCACTACATGATGGATTAGTTAGAAAAATAATAGCACATGCAACACAGTTGGAGTGCATGTTTTGATACATTTTTACAACACCGTCAACAGGGATGAAGGAGCATACATGCTTCCGCACACCTGGGACGCTGTGGAGAACAGATACTGTATGGCCGGGTTGGGGAACTTTATCTAGCAGGTAAATCTACTGTTGAAATGTTGTTTACTGTACTTTTATTGAAAATGTTCTCAATATTAAAAACGTGAGCAGAAAATGTTTCCACTTGTTAATTCAATCTAAAGTGTTGGTTGCACTTTATTCAAATAAGATGTGAATGTATTGGCCATTAATTGCTGTTTGTTTGATTGTTTGTATCCATAATTCATTTATAAATAATTCCCTTACAAGAAATAACAGGAATATTGGAAACATCACCTGCAGTGTTGAGCATCCAGTATTTATTTCACAGTAACACCGGTTGAATTTTTATGCTAAAAGGTTACTGAATTGATTTCAACTAACTGAATCATTTTGGATCTTATCGTTGTAAAAAAAAAAATATTATCCGTAAATCTTATCGGCAACCAAAAATATGGAATCGAATCAATGTTAAAACAAATCGTTAAACCCCTAGCTACTTAGTAATTGAGTATTTTTTCACAAGATACTCTGGTTATTATTTGGATGACTACATTTTACTTTTACTTGAGTCATATTACTCTAAGTCGAGTCATACCAAAGACTATAAAATGGGACCCATTACCTCCCTGCTTGGCACTCAGCATCAAGGGTTGGAATTGGGGGTTAAATCACCAAAAATGATTCCTGGGCGTAGCCACCGCTGCTGCCCACTGCTCCCCTCACCTCCCAGGGGGTGATCAAGGGTGATGGGTCAAATGCAGAGAATAATTTCGCCACACCTAGTGTGTGTGTGTGACGATCATTGGTACTTTAACTTTAACTTTTAAAGCAACGGCATTCGTACTTCAGTTCAATTTTTGGCTACCCAACCCACCTCTGGTTGACAGTATTGAACACATGGATGCTGCTCGCACACTACTTTTTAAAATGTTTCCATGGAAACAGGTGGGCTACCCTCTACCCTGAGGACCGTGAATCAAAATGACTGACACCTGCCACAGTTAGGCCCAGACGTTTGTGTTTCCGATGGCGGGAAGATATGATCAACCGCTTCTGTTTTCCTGGATTCCTTCCCAGGTTTTCCACAGCCGGAGGCACACTTTGTCTTTCCTCATGACATCACTGATTGACACCATCGGGCCTCCAGATACAGTCGCCGTGTCGAGTCGCTACAGCAACGGGCTGAAACAGGTTGATCAAAACAGCCTCAGGGGAGCCCGGTTTCGGGGCTAAATGTAAGAAGAGAGCATTGTTGTACCGAGACAGACGCCTCGTCACGAAACGTAAAAGTAATACACATGTCTGAAAATCAACATTAATCCCAGGTTTTTCATCTTACAGTCATCATTCTGATCTTGGAATCATGACAAACATTGCGAGGGACAAACTATTTAAAAGGGACCAATAAGTCAAGGAAATGTGTTAGATAATATTAATAATAATGGATTAAATTTACATAGTGCTTTTCTAGACACTCAAAGCGCTTCACAGAGAACTGAGAACCATCATCATTCACTCCACATTTACACATCGATAATAGTAAGCTACATTTGTAGCAACAGCAGCTCTGACGTAGACTGACGGAAGCTTGGCTACCAATTTGAACCTAGGCCTATTCTGACCACCATCAAACATTCCTTCGCATTAATGCACAGTGTGAGTGGCACCGGGAGAAAAGTGGATGAAGTGTCTTGCCCAAGGACATAACGGATGTCACTATGATGGCGGAAGCTGGAATCGTACCACCTGAGCCACGCTGTGTAGATTAGAATCATCATAGGTTCCCTTTAAAAGCTAATGAGCTACAAAACTATGGAAGTAGAATTGTCTCACATCAACTTATACATATCAATATGATTTTAATACATATGCTACATATGCATATATTAATAAATATAAAAATACAAATACAATTGTGATAATTTGTATAAATAAACGTGTGTATGTAAATATATTTTTGAGATTTGAAAATATATACAAATAAAATGTATGAATATAAAAATGTGACATACAAATAAATCAAGAATTTGTATAAATAAACGTGTGTTTGTAATAATATTTTTGAGATTTGAATATAAATATGCTTGATTTTGTATTTGTATTGAATATGAATATGTGGATTGCTTTTTTTGCTTTTGTGTCAATGAGACATTCCTCCCACAAACCAGATGCACAAATAAATGTGACCTACACACTCCCCTGAACAACCAGCAGAAGGCACTGCAGCCAGAGCGTGCAGACATGGTCAGACACTGGCGAGCCAATCAGAGGCACACTAGGGATGGTCATTTTACATCATGACTTTTGGGATGATTTGACACACATTGCACTAATAAGAGATCAGTATCTACATCGGGACCAGGTCATTAAACGGCATTGATACAATAAAATAAGCAGCCAGCACGGTCTTTCAGATTAACTGGATAAATTAGCATTAGCTAATACAACGCTAACGTTAGCTAGCGCAGACCCGTTGTGCGTACTCTCTGTAAAGACGTGGATTGTTTTTGTGCAGAGAACTGCGGGCATTTTGCATATAATGCATATAATGTTCTGTGACCCAGACCGCTCTGGCTGCAGTGCCCTATGCTGGTTTTTCAGGGGAGTGTGAAGGTTACATTTATTTGTGCATCTGGTTTGTGGGAGGAATGTCTCATCGACACCAAAGCAAAAAAAAAAAAGATCCACATATGCAAATGCAATACAAATACAAATACAAAATCAAGCATATTTATATTCAAATCTCAAAAATATGTTTACAAATACACGTTTATTTATACAAATTCTTGATTTATTTGTATGTCACATTTTACACTTATAAATTGTACTTGTATATATTTTAAAATCTCAAAAATATATTTACAAATACGCATTTATTTATACAAATTATTTATTTGTTAATCAAATTTGTATTTGTATATTTATTAATATATGCATATGTATCAACTTGATATATATAAGTTGATGTGACACAATTCTACTTCCATACAAAACTGCAAATTTTTTAACATCATCATTATTTTACAAGCAAAGCTTGGTGATAAATGACTTTGCTGTGAAAATAAATGCGTAGTGAAGTTTACCAATGATGCACTCAGAGTGGGGCCGCTTACTGGCCTGATGGCCTGCTCCAACTGGCCTTATGAATCATTTCTGGTATTGATCGCGTCAAAAACTGAAGTCGCACATTGATTCCTCGACGTCGCTCCCTGATAGCGCTGATGACTGATGGCCAGGAGATAGTGGCGGCCACACAAATAACACCCTGGAAGCACTCTGCACAACAAATTGACATTTGGAGATGTATGTCGACACGGTGTACAAGAGCAGCCGGCGGCGTTTCTTTTGTCAGAGGAAACTGACGGGTGGTGTTTTTGATGTTTTTACTGCTCTCTTATCAACATGTCTGTTGTCATGTTCTCCGTTTTAGCTGCAGGTTGTCTAACAAAAGCTGTAAGGGTGAGAAGTTTCAGACTTTGTATATGTTTTTCGAGTGTGTCTGATGCTAAAAAGCAGTTTTTGTCCCATGCACTTTTTAAGGTCCAAAAATAATGTAACGCTATTGAAGGGAGACAAGTCAAACACAAGCACCAGGCGGAACACCGCTGCTCCGGCTAAGAATTGTCCCTTTAGACCGGCCACAAGACTGTCTTTCTGGTGCGGCCTTCTTGACAATGATTGACAGCATGCAGCAGCTGACCAATCAGCCTTCAGATTCGTGATAAGAGCGTTTTTGTTTTTTTTGAAAAGTGTAAGTGGGCCTACCTCCACAGATTGTTTAAGGGGAACTGTTATGCGTTTTTATGTATTTGGGATCTGCATAAGTCACAAAAATTTGAAATCAAACCATGGAGGCATTTCTGAGATATTTATAAAATGATCTTGCCTTCCTTCAAACTTCCCCTCAACGAGCCGTTTGGATTTTGTCCGACTTGTGACATTTTTTCCGTTGATGGAATTAGCAGATATATTCACATATGGTAGACATTTACTTTAAAAGCTTTGTGCATGTCTGCCATTGTAGTCTGAAGTCGTAGTCAGTAAATTATTTATTTTTCTCTATCTGGTTGTGGGGCAGACTGGCTCGTACATGCACATGCATCCACTGCTGTTGCCCTTTCTAATAAAAAGTAGCGTTTAGTTCTAACTTATATCCGTCAGTGGACTCCATATGGAAGCGCTAAAAACTACAACATGGCTGGCGAGGAGAAGACACAGTCAAAGTGGAGGCACGTAAATAACACTGCCCACAAAACAGTACATCCTAAAGAGACGGTCAAAAAGCAATTTCAAAATGGTCTGTAAAACAATTTATGCAAAATGTTGACCAATGTACCACCATTACATGTTATGTAGACCACAATAAAGTGTTTTAAATGAAGAAGTAAAACATCATAAAATGCCTCTTTTAAAGTCCCTGAAAAACAGATCTTCTGGGTCATATTTTGCTTTCTCCTGTCAGCAGGCCGTCCCATATGACATACAGTATGTGCCCCGCAATTATCTGTCAAAACCCTAAGGACCTGATTTACTATGCTCCAAATACCACGCACTAAATGTGGGTAAAGTATAAAATAGCGTGTACTATTAGTGGGCGTGTTGCGTGTGATCTATTAAGACTGTGTGTACAATTGATAACTGGCAGAGGCCACCCTAGTTATATGAGGTTATTGCGTGTACTACCCGGCTTTCACCACGGAGATACTCATTTACTGCATGTTATCATGCCTCCTACCTGTGGCATTTTGCTATGTTTTAAAACATGCAGAAGACAAATATAAAATGTCCCACTTTTTGTGGGCATTTTAGAAGCAGTCCTGTACTGCAATCGACAATTGAACTCACTTTATAGCGTGCTGAAGGTGCGCTCACAGAAGATGCGCTCACAGAAGATGCGCTCACAGAAGATGCGAGTGGAATGCTTTAGACGCAAGAACATGCATATTGCAAGGAGGGTTTTTTTTTGTATAATAATGATATATGAACAAATGAACATCATTAAAAAAATGCCAGCAGACAATCAATCAATTGAATTTGTTTTAATCAGCAGCTTGTATGTTGACAAGCATACATAGGATGGAGCTGCCATGTAATCACCTCTTTTCTCACAGCTATTTCTGCGCAACTGCCAGTTTGCTTGTCCTCTTCTAGATGCAAAACTATTTCAGCTTTGATAAATCACTGTAGGTGCTATGTTCATGTTCTACTCCCAGTATTGTGAGCGCTCAGATTATCAGCATATATTTTGCATAGTCATTAAGACACACATGCTAAATGGATCGAGCTCCTTATTTTGCTCACTCACTATAAAAGACGCTAACGCCTGCGCACAAGTTTAGTAGATCAGCTTTGCGTGTCAATGAAGTTTGCATGCATTTTAATACGCGCAGACTTTTGGGAGATCAAGATTTCGGGGGGTGTTTTTCACTGAGTCAAACATGTCCTGCCTTATGCTGAACACAGATAAAACTGTCACAATGTATTTTTCAAACAAACCAACCCAAAGGGTTCTCCCAAACATCTATGATTACATGATCAACAATGTTGAGGAAGTTAAACACTTCGGCGTGATACTGGATCCCACACTAAATAAATAAAAAATCATGTTAAAAAGGTATGCCATGGATCAAGAGCTTCTTATCATTGGAAGCAGCAAAAGCGTTTTTTAATGCAATGATCATATCACATATCTTGTACTGTATGTCATCATGGTCTCAAGCCAAACAGACTGTTTTATATTCTCTCAGATCATTACATAATCAAGCACTGAAAATCCTCTATAAAAAGCCTTGGCGATACCACCATTGTAACATACTTGACAAACACGGTATACTTAGCTTTGACAACCTGATCAGGTTCTCCAATCTTCGCCTGGTACATAAGATCTTAAATGATGCAGCTCCTCCTCCCTCAAAAACATACGTACAGCTACGCTCGCAATTAACAAGCAGAGTGTTAAGGTCTGTTTCCAGGGGTGACTGTAACGTTCCAAAAAGAAAGTCTACCTTCTCCCAATCAGCCTTTTCATATCAAACCATCAAAGAATGGAATGGTCTCCCAGACAATCTAAAGAACAACTCTAGTTTTCACAACTTCTCACAAACAGTCAAAGACTGGCTTTTAGACCACCAGTCCTGCTCACATTAACAATACCAGGCAGGTAGTTAACCATCAGATGATATAACCATCAGATGATACCTTAGAGGGAGCAGTCTGATGGCCACCAGAGTACCATTGCAATATTGTAACATCGCAAACTTTTTTATGTATGCAATATCAATGGAGTATATAGTTATTGAATGATACCCTTATGGGTATCATCTAATGGCTACTGCTCTGTACGTTGACTTTGATCAAAACCGCTGCACTTTATATACTTCTGCACCAGAGGTGGGTAGTAACGTGCTACATTTACTCCGTTACATCTACTTGAGTAACATTTGGGATAAATTGTACTTTTAATGCAACATACTTTTACTTTTACTTGAGTATATTTATAGAGAAGACACGCTACTTTTACTCTGCTCCATTTATCTACATTCAGCTCGCTACTCGCTACTGATTTTTATCGATCTGTTAATGCACGCTTTGTTTGTCAGACAGACCTTCAAAGTAGGATCTATCGCATGCCTGCGTTTCACCAATCACATACAGTCACTGGTGCCGTTTGACTCCGTTTCACCAATCAAACAGAGCCAGGCGGTCACATGATTAACAAGCTTAAGCTTACATGAATTTGAGGAAGCACATCGCGGTAAGTAACGTTAGTAGATTTGTTGGCTGTCATCGTAGTCTGATGTTAGCTTCCCTGCTATGAATCACTGTCAAACGTACATCGTGTGGGGACATTTATTAACGCACTGCAGCCTCATAGACACACACACACACACACACATACACACACACACACACACACACACACACACACACACACACACACACACCCACACATACCCACACACACCCACGCACAGCCGCACACACACACACACATGCATAGAAACACCAATCAGTGTGTTCCCAGATGCAGCCCACACCTATCAGTTTATGGTTTGCGTAAAGGCTAACTTTTTATTTTCCTTTGTAATCTCTGCCTACTGAGCCTATGGTGCTGTTAAGTTATTGTGGCTCAATTTGCCTTAATTTTTTTTTATGTTAATGTATTATCATTTAGCATATATTATTGTTTGCATCATAATTATCCCCTCAACTCCCCCCAAAATGGATTAACTCGCTGGAATAAAAAAGACAATATAACATACATACATAAACGCAGATGCATATGAAAAACTGCAATATATTTATCTTTACAGTAACCTATTTATTTATTTATATCTGCACCTTATTGCTTTTTTATCCTGCACTACCATGAGCTAATGTAACGAAATGTTGTTCTTATCTGTACTGTAAAGTTCAAATTTGAATGACAATAAAAAGGAAGTCTAAGTCTAAGTCTAAGTCTAAGTTTTAGTTGCTGAAGAGATATTCCTGGCTCTGAATTTGCTCATTGCTATTTTTATGTTTTGGTGCATTATTTGTTGCCGTCATCATTAAACGAACAGGTTACTCATCAGTTACTCAGTACTTGAGTAGTTTTTTCACAACATACTTTTTACTTTAACAAGTAAATATTTGGGTGACTACTCCTTACTTTTACTTGAGTAATACATCTCTAAAGTAACAGTACTCTTACTTGAGTACAACTTCTGGCTACTCTACCCACCTCTGTTCTGCACTTTAAATGAAGCTGCTAAAATACTGTAACTTGACAGCCCACTGATTTGTAACTCACATACCCTTGATGTATTGTACTTGTATTTTAAATTGTTTATCATTATGTCATTTTAATATTTTTGTGTATTTTCAATCCTGTGTAATTGTATTGTGGATGTTAGATGCACCATGAAAGGACTACAGATGGAAATTAGCATGGTGCTAAATCTGGTGCAGCCATCTTCTTAATGTAACTGCACATTGTCCTTTAAATAAACAAATACAAACTATTTAGCTTTCTTTGTCGCTAAGAAATAATATCAATAACATGCAGTGTTTTTGGAGCTGGAACCAATCAATGTGTTACAACAGTCACTGTGATTGCAAATATTGATCCAAATTCAGAGGTAAAGGTGTTGGCGCAGGTGGGCTGTACACCTACTAAGTCAGACAAAATGTACTCTGAGACGACCAATAACAGCCTGCGTCACTAAGGTTATGTTCGCTGACCAAATCTAACGTACTGTAGTGTACACTGCTGGAGTCTTCCGGTGTCTGTTTCGGTTGATTAATTTGTACGAAAGCAAAGAATCAACCACCTGATTTATAAACGCACGAGCTGAAACATTCAATAGGCAGAAGGACTAAAAAAAACAAAACATTTTTGCCAAAAGCGGCGCCATGAGAGCGGCGGGTAAACACAGCCGGGGTAACAACCTCGCCGCCTCTTTCTTTCTTTATTGCCACCTATTCCTCCTCCAGCTTGTTGTCGTAGCAACGACGCAGTCACCCCATCATAATGTAAGGGAGTTGCTGCTCCTTCACTGTGGGTTTCTCCCCCCCTTTTTTTTTTTTTTTTAAGTCTCTCATTGTCACTTAGAAATAAATAGTGTTTGTGTTAGAAAGCATCTGGGAAGTTTATGAGGCGTGCACACACACCACACACAGACTATGCAGATGCACTGAAGACAATCAAAGAGACTCCACAATGAGAACAAACATACAGTACAGATGAAACACTTCCTTTGTGTTTGGCCCCCGAAGCACGCCACCTCTTAATGAGCATCTCAAGGTGTGTTTGTTATGCGTGTGTATGTGTACGTGTATGTGTGTGTGTGGCATACCTGCTTGGAGTGTAAGGACACGTGTGTGTGTGTGTGTGTGTGTGTGTGTGTGTGTGTGTGTGTGTGTGTGTGTGTGTGTGTGTGTGTGTGTGTGTGTGTGTGTGTAATCTTCCAGATAACCGGGGCAGATACGCCAAGCGGGGATGAGATTGCAGTGAAGGGGCTTAAAGCTGAAGCTGTAAATCACTTAACCTGGGGCTAATGGCTTTATAGGCTGTATTACTGTACACAGGCACACACATAAACACGCTGATACAAACACAAACTTGGATGCCAAACAACACGTATAATTACAACATTCCTGCCACGTTAAGGCCCAAGGCTTCAATAAGTCTTATCGGCTAACGGCCAAACGACTAAATTGCGTTCATGCACAACATCGAATTAGAGATGCACTAATTGGGAGCGGTGCTGGTGCTGGAGAGTAGTGGTCCCCAATTATGTGTCAGCGCTCGCTTCTCAATTAATGAATTAATCAAGCATCGCCACCTCAGTTAACCCCTGAATCCGGTCCAGTATCTATCAGCGACCTCTGACCTCAAACATCCACACTCCAAAAGACTGTTAGAGCTACAACCTTTTAGCTGAATAAAGACATTCCCAAACCATGTGCATGATTCACCCTCTGGTGTCACCACCCGTGTGTGAGCATGTGTGGGCGTTCCCAGACGTTAAATATGAATATGCAGTGTAAGCTGCCACATCTGATGCACGTGTGAATCACAGCAAATGTTTGGGTCGATAAATGTCTTGACTTATCAAGTTATTTTTGTTTTTTTCCTATTGCTTCCGGAATATTGTATTTCATATATATATATACTGTATATATATATATATATATATATATATATATATATATATATATATATATATATATATATATATATATACCATGTTGTGTGCGGCTTGGAAGCAAAAACAGACACATAGACAATAGGTAGCCCAACTACTCAGTGGCCTAGTGGTTAGAGTGTCCGCCCTGAGATCGGTAGGTTGAGTTCAAACCCCGGCCGAGTCACACCAAAGACTATAAAAATGGGACCCATTACCTCCCTGCTTGGCACTCAGCATCAAGGTTTGGAATTGGGGGTTAAATCACCAAAAATGATTCCTGGGCGCGGCGCCGCTGCTGCCCACTGCTCCCCTCACCTCCCAGGGGGCGAACAAGGGGATGGGTCAAATGCAGAGGACAAATTTCACCACACCTAGTGTGTGTGTGACAATCATTGGTACTTTAACTTTAACTTTAACTTAACTTTAACTTTAACTACTGAAAACAAACAATATATATATATATATATATATATATATATATATATATATATATATATGTATGTGTGGGAAAAAAATCACAAGACTATTTCATCTCTACAGGCCTGTTTGCGCTCTACTACGGTATCGAGCACTATTTTTTGGATAACCTTATTAAGACATATATATATATATATATATATATATATATATATATATATATATATATATATATATATATATATATATATATATATATATATATATATATATATATATATTAGAGCTGTCAACATTAACATGTCAACTCGTGATCAATCACACAAAAGTATTGCATTAATCATGTGCACACTGAGATTAATCATGAAATAAAATTTTGACCGTACAAGCTCTTTTAACTTAACCACTTTATGGTCAGTGATCAGATCAATGCATACGGCAGTAAAATTGAGGGAGGAGACTCAGACCGGTGTGCTCGCTGGTAAATTTCACTCCAACATACAGCCTGAAAGAATAGTCAGTGAAAAATTTTGCAAGTAAAATGTTTAAAAATGTTCTTGGATGACATTGTATTTGTAAAAATAAATATTGGGATCAAATCTGCATAATGCAATCCCCCACCTGTGATTAATCACGATTACTCCAAATTTCAAAATGGGAATAATCCTTTTTTTTTTTTTTAATCATTTGACAGCCCTAATATATATATATATATATATATATATATATATATATATATATATATATACACACACACCGGTATATATATATATATATATATATATATATATATATATATATATATATATATATATATATATATATATATATATATATATATATATATATATATGTATATATATATATACACACACACACACGTGTGTGTGTGTGTGTATACGTATATACATTATGTACTGTATGTATGCATACGTACAGTACAGGCCAACATTTTGGACACACCTTCTCATTTCAATGCGTTTTCTTTATTTTCATGACTACCGTATTTACCTTGTAGATTGTCACTGAAGGCATCAAAACTATGACACCTGTGAAGTGAAAACCCTTTCAGATGACTACCTCTTGAAGAGTGTGCAAAGCAGTAATCAGAAAAAAAGGGTGGCCATTTTAAAGAAACTAGGATATAAAACATATTTTCAGTATTTCACCTTTTTTTTGTTGAGTACATAACTCCACATGTGTTCATTCATAGTTGTGATGCCTTCAGTGACAATCTACAATGTCATGAAGATAAAGAAAACGCGTTGAATGAGAAGGTGTGTCCAAACTTTTGGCCTGTACTGTATATATGTATGTATAAATATATACTGTATGTATGTGTATATAAACATATATGTTTATATATACATATATATATATAATTTTATTTTTACTTAATTGTTTACAAAATCCAATTTGATATGGATAGCTATATATAATATTTTATTTTATTTTAGGGCTGTCAAAATTAACAAGTTCATTCATGTGATTAATCACAAAAAATTATCCAATTAATAATGAACATGTTTAGGTTAATCATGCAATATATTTTGACTGTACAAGCTCTTTTACCCTAACCGCTGTACGGTCAGTGATCAGATCAATACATACATCAGTACAAAAATGAGCGGGGAGACTTCAACTGGTGTGATCCCTGGAAAATTTCAATCCAAAATACAGCCTGAAATAATTGTATATAAAACTGTTATAAATGACTTGCATAAATACTGTAATAAATGACATGCATTCAAGTAAAATGTATAAAACGTTACTTGTACACAAATTGCATTTGTGTACAAATATTAGGGTTTTTTCTTAAGCTAATTATAATTACACATGTGAGTCATCATCTGTTATTAATCTGAATAAAAAATAATTATGTATTGTATGTGTTTTTCTTTTAAAAACCTCCAATAAAAATTGAGTAAAAAACATTTTATTTACGTTGTTTTTTTGTTTTTTTAAAGAGAGTTACATTATTTCACTAATATATTGGAGTTCATTCACCCACTTGCTACTACATTAGTTACACACTATGAAATGTTGTATAATCTAAAATGCTGTAGTGTCGCACTTATATTATTTGATTGTTTTTATTATACTAGTTAAATGTTCGGAGTGTTTGTTTTTGCAGATTTTACAAGCAAAACATGGTTCTTCAGTTCTGATACATTTGCAGTCATAAGTGATGATAAATTGTGAAAGCAAAGCAGCCGATGTCTTGGCGTGGACTACGATGATTAATTGTAAAAACAGCATTTTCTTTGTTGGGGACATTTTGCAGTTATTTTGATGATGCAGGTGTACCTAATTAATTGGCAAACGAGGATTCTGCTGCCCGTTTAGTCGGAATACACATTGCTCCCTGGCGCCGGGTCACATATGGTGCGCCATTCGTTCATTACATTTCTCATTATGCTTTTACACTCATTTGGCCAACAAGCCACACCTGTTGAGGTGTGATGCGCCTCCGTGTCTCTCCACACCACCTCCTCCTCACCTCCTGCCCTCCATCACTCCATCTGTCTACCTGTCTCACCCTCTCTCTCTCTTCCCCCCGCCCCCCTCGCTGGTCGAGACATCTAAGCGACAGAGAGCACGCTGTTGCCGGGGCGACCGCAGCCATTGTGTACCCGGTTGCCAGGTGACTGGTCGCCGTGGCAATAATGGAGAATCCTGAAGTGCCGCTCCCAACATATAAATCTTTTGCACCCTCCCGTCTATGCAGGAGGGAGTAGAAAACATGGCGACCTTAATGAGGAGCGCAGCTGGAGGAACTGTTTGCTGTGTTCCTTTCTCAAATCCACCCCGACCTTTTTGTTCCTTCTTTTTGTTTCAAAGCAAACTGCGCACCATGGTTGAGTCCTCCTCGACTTTGTCGGTACCTCCGATGGAGTGCAGGCCTCCTCTTGCTCACATTGTCACATGTGACAGCGATGCTCTTATCCCTTTAATGTGCTTACTCTAATGCCACACTTAATTCCGCCCTTCCGCCGCATCACATCGGCTGCAGATAATGGCAGATAAAATTGGCGAGTGCTCGGGTTTCTCACTTGATTTCTTCTCCCAGAGACAGATGAGTACTTTTCTGGCATTTCTATTTCCATTAGGCTGCATTTGCGATAGATTTGTCTGTATAAGTTTGACAGAAAGAAAAGAAAAGGGATGAAAGCACCTTATTTGACACTGCCTTCTAATCCAGGCCAAGATGGAAGCAAAGAGGAAGAACACGTAGAAGATAATTAAAGTCAAATGAATGATTTGCCCCTTTTCAATACAAGGAGATGACTTCTATTCATTCTAACGGCCAGACGGGGGCGATAGCAATCCGGTGCGGGAAGTATTTTGCTCAATGTATTCTCTTCTTTTGTGCAAGAATAAGTAGGAATGCAACAGTACATGTACGGCGGCGTGAATACGGTAAAAACAATTTTTTTTATCAATATTGAAATCACGAATATTAATCACAATTATTCATTATGTTAGGTGTTAACATTGCCACGGGTTGGCAAATTTATTCGCGGTAATTTTGGGGGTAGAGTGGTATAATTTGTGATAGAATAGTCGAAAAAAAGTGCTAAATAAATGTTATCCATATATTCAAATGTTTGTGTTTTTGTTAATTATTAGTATCAACATGTCAGTTTTTTACCTTCCCTTCATCTCGAAAATCCTCGAAAAAAATTGTTGCACAGCAGCTCAATGAACACTAACAATCTCTGTGAACCCTTTCAGTCTGGTTTCAGGGCTAAACACTCTACGGAGACAGCCCTCGCAAAAATGACTAATGATCTATTGCTAACTATGGATGCTTATGCTTCATCCATGTTGCTGCTACTTGATCTTAGCGCTGCTTTCGATACCATCGATCATAATATTCTACTAGAACGTATCAAAACAGGTATTGCTATGTCAGACTTAGTCTTTTCTTGGTTTAACTCCTATCTTAATGACAGGATGCAGTGTGTCTCCCATAACAATGTGACCTCAGAGTATGTTAAGGTAACGTGTGGAGTTCCGCAGGGTTTGGTTCTTGGCCCTGCACTCTTCAGCATGTATATGTTGCCGCTAGGTGACATCATACGCAAATACGATGTTAGCTTTCACCCAACACTACATGCCCCTAAAGCTGACCAACATGCCAGATTGTAGTCAGAAAGTTTGATCATATTAGGCCTATACTGGCTCACCTGCACTGGCTTCCTGTGCACTTAAGATGTGACTTTAAGGTTTTACTACTTACGTATAAAATACTAAACGGTCTAGCTCCAGCCTATCTTGCTGATTGTATTGTACCATATGTCTCGGCCAGAAATCTGTGTTCTAAGAACTCTGGCTTATTAGTGATTCCCAGAGCCCCAAAAAAGTCTGCAGGCTTTAGAACATTTTCTTTTCGGGCTCCAGTACTCTGGAATGCCCTACCAGTGACAGTTAGAGATGCTACCTCAGTAGAAGCATTTAAGTCCCATCTTAAAAGTCATTTATACACACTAGCCTTTAAAAAGGCCCCTTTTAGACCAGTTGATCTGCCAACTCTCTTTTCTGCTTTGTCTTTATCAGGTGACCACAGATCAGCCTCCATGGATGAGGCGCGAGCTGTTCAAATTTGAGACCCAGGATGGGTTGGTGGTTGGCTGGTGACGTCTATGTGCTGCTGACTTGTCTCGATTCAAAATGATCCCCCGTTGGCCTCCCAAAGGACTGGACTTCCACATGAAGTCGGGACATGTTAGACGTGTCAAGGCTGGTCCACCAGTTGTATTAAAAAAGAAGGTGATGCGAGGTCGCCATGACAACATCAGAGATGTCATTCCCTTTTTCCCAAATGTGAGCATCCAAGTGACTTTTGAAGCCAGAGCTTTAAGGCAGTGTTTTTGAACCACTGTGCCACGGCACACTAGTGTACAGTGAGATACGGTCTGGTGTGCCGTGGGAAAATTATGTAATTTCACCTAATTGGGTTAAAAAGATTTTTTGCAAACCAGTAAGTATAATCCGCAAATGTGCCTTTGTTGAGTGTCTGTGCTGTCTAGAGCTCGGCAGAGTAACCGTGTAATAGTCTTCAGTAGGGGGCAGCAGGTAGATGATTGCTTTGTAGATGTCGGGAACACGTCGTGTCGTGATCACAATATGCGGGAGGCAGTGTGTAGGTAAAAAGGTATCAAACACTTAAACCAATAATAAACGAAAGGCGAGTGCAGCTAAGAAAAGCCATTGAAGTTTAGGGATGGCTATGCAAAACGAAACTAAAACTGAACTGGCTGCAAAGTAAACAAAAACAGAATGCTGGACAACAGCAAAGACTTACAGCGTGTGGAGCAGATGGCGTCCACAAAGTACATCCGTACATGACATGACAATCAACAATGTCCCCACAAAGAAGGATAGCGTCCACACAACTGAAATAGTCTTGAGTGCGAAAACAAAGCAGGTGCGGGGAATAGCGCTCAAGGAAGACATAAAACTGCAACATGAAAATACCAACAAAAGAGGAAAAGCCACCAAAATAGGAGCGCAAGACAAGAACTAAAACACTACACACAGGAAAACACCAACACACTCAAAATAAGTCACGGTGTGATGTGACAGGTCGTGACAGTACACCTACTTTGAGACAAGAGCTATAGTGATGCATGCTTGGTTATGGTTTGAATTAATATCCAACAATTGCGAGAACGACTTTTTAATGTCAATATCGGCTACTGAGTTTCATTTTTTTATGTTTTCTGCTGGTGGCGTGCCTCAGAATTTTTTCAAGGAAAAAAATGTGCCTTGGCTCAGAAAAGGTTGAAAAACACTGCTTCAAGCCACAATTGTTACATAGGGTTGCTACAGCGGGTGCTGCTTTAACCATTTCTCTATTCCCGTCCTGCAGATGAGCGAGCCAGCATGTGTAAAGGGCAGACCTGCACCCACATGTCAAGACGTGTCGCTCGTGCATGTGTGCGCGTGCGTCGCCGCCACCATTGATTTCTATGGAAATCAGTGCCTGTTGGCACAGCAGGACCAACGCCCTCATCAGTGTCCAGCTGGGGGACATTCTGTCAGGTTTCAGCATGTGCCTGAAAGGACGAACATGTTGCGGTCCTTGGTGTGTGTGTGTGTGTGTGTGTGTGTGTGTGTGTGTGTGTGTGTGTGTGTGTGTGTGTGTGTGTGTGTGTGTGTGTGTGTGTGTGTGTGTGTGGTGGCATTTTCACAAGCCACATTATTAGGTACATCCGCTTCGTCAAATGACTTCCACTACATCCTTCCCTCCAAGATCATCATTCCTCCTGTCTTCTCCCATCCTCAGTCAACTCCCTCGGTATTCCGTTTGAGTCACGACCCCATTCAGTTCACGTCCTTGTCACTAAATGACAAACAGGATACGTTCTAAAGGCCACGGTGCTGCATGCACGTCCATCTCCCAACCCTTTTAGCCCTCGTGCAACATGTGTCTGTGTCGAAAAGTGCACAGACACATGTTGGGACAGACGATAATATGCACACGAAGGTGTTATCTGACTGTGTGTGTGTTTGAGATCAGTATGTATATAAACGGTGGTTGTTTTAAAATGGTTTTATATATAAAGTTAATATGGTATGGTATAAAAGTAAACAAGAACATTATTCATCATCTTGTATGATAATTAGGGATATTTATTGATAGGATTTTATCAATACCGATATTCCTTATCAATATTCATCAGTACTATTATCGGTACTATGTTATTTGTGTAAATAAAGTTGTGAAAAATTGCATTTTCATTATCATTTTTAATAGCACAAGAGGTTGGGCACCAGCGACATTATGATATAACATCTCACAGCAGGGAAGTCTTTTATTAACACCTGCTTTTTAGGTCTTAAACGAGTCAACGATCTGTGCAGTGCAAGGTGCAATTGAGGTTTTATGTCATTATCTCGTAAAGACCACACAGATCCATCACTGTGTTTCTGTTCAGTACAATTGCACTTAGTATATCAATTCATCCATTTTCTACCTGTTGTCCTTATATTATTGTTTAAAAAGGGACAAGCGGTGGAAAAATGGATGGATGGATAATAGTAATAAAGGCATAAATAAAATAATATTATTGTATGGTATTGATGTTCATTTACAGACCTTTAACATGATATCTCATATCAAATATATACAAAACCCAAAACCAGTGAAGTTGGCACATTATGTAAATCATAAATAAAAACAGAATATATCCATCCATCCATTTTGTACCGCTTGTCCCTTTCGGGGTTACTGGAGCCTACAATGATTTGCAAATCCTTTTCAACCTATATTCAATTGAATAGGCTGCAAAGACAAGATACTTGACGCTGGAACCGGAAAAGGTTATTTTTTGCAAATATTAGCTCATTTGGAATTTGATGCCTGCAACATGTTTCAAAAAAGCTGGCATAAGTGGCAAAAAAGACTGAGAAAGTTGAGGAATGCTCATCAAACACTTATTTGGAAAATCCCACAGGTGAACAGGCTAATTGGGAACAGGTGTGTGCCATGATTGGGTATAAAAATCAGCTTCCATGAAATGCTCAGTCATTCACAAACAAGAATGGGGCGAGGGTCACCACTTTGTGAAAAAATGCGTGAGTAAATTGTCGAACCGTTGAGGAAGAATATTTCTCAACGAGCTATTGCAAGGAATTTAGGGATTTCACCATGTACGGTCCGTAATATCACCAAAAGGTTCAGAGAATCTGGAGAAACCACTGCACGTAAGCGATGATATTACGGACCTTCGATCCGTCAGGCGGTACTGCATCAAAAAACGACATCAGTGTGTAAACGATATCACCACATGGGCCCAGGAATACTTCAGAAAAACACTGTCAGTAACTACAGTTTGCCGCTACATCTGTAAATGCAAGTTAAAACTCTACTATGCAAAGCGAACGCCATTTATCAACAACACCCAGAAACGCCACCGGCTTCGCTGGGCTCGAGCTCATCTAAGATGGACTTATACAAAGTGGAAAAGTGTTCTGTGGTCTGACGAGTCCACATTTCAAATTGTTTTTGGAAACTGTGGACGTCGTGTCCTCCGGACCAGAAAGGAAAAGAACCATCCGGACTGTTATAGCGAAAAGTTCAAAAGCCAGCATCTGTGATGGTATGGGGGTGTATTAGTGCCCAAGGCATGGTTAACTTACACATCTGTGAAGGCGCCATTAATGCTGAAAGGTACATACAGGTTTTGGAGCAACATATGTTGCCATCCAAGCAATGTTATCAAGGACGCCCCTGCTTATTTCAGCAAGACAAAGTCAAGCCACGTGTTACAACAGCGTGCCTTCATAGTAAAAGAGTGCGGGTGCTAGACTGGCCTGCCTGTAGTCCAGACCTGCCTCCCATTGAAAATGTGTGGCGCATTATGACAACGGAGACCCCGGACTGTTAAACAACTTAAGCTTTACATCAAGCAAGAATGGGAAAGAATTCCACCTGAAAAGCTTCAAAAATCGGTCTCCTCAATTCCCAAACGTTTACTGAGTGTTGTTAAAAGGAAAGGCCATGTAACACAGTGGAAAAAAATGCCCGTGCTAACTTTTTTTGCAATGTGTTGCTGCCATTAAATTCTAAGTTTCTCAAAAATAAGTTTCTCAGTTTAAACATTAAATATATTGTCTTTGCAGTATATTCTATAGAATATAAGTTAAAAAGGATTTGCAAATAATTTAATTTCTGTTTTTATTTACAAATTACCACAACATGCCATTTTCACTGGTTTTGGGGTTTGTAATATAAATCAATACAATAAATTATCATGTTAGGCGGGTGTGCATTTTGGAACAATAGGAATTGTTATTCATGTCTACGTTGCACAAGGACCTTTTTTAGTTACGGACTGGAAGCAATTGTGTCTGTGTCGTGTGTGTATTATATAAATATGAATCACTTAGAGGACGGTTGATGAAATGCGCCTTGGTGGCGGTCGTGAGTTAAGTGGCATTCACTTTAATATCACAATTTTTTTTTTTCTTTTAAAGTTGGGCTGTCCCATGCAGGAATATAGCAAGTACCGTTGCATCCCCACTGTTTACTATTGCAGTATCCTGTAACAGACATTTCCACCATGTTTGATCAAGGTAATATATTATAATTGTGCTTACTAGAGGTGCAACAGTACAGGTAACCTACAGTACGGTCCGTAGCTCGGTTTTAAGGCCACGTTTTTGCTTCTTTACATTTTGTGGGAGTAAAGAACAACTTTTTTCCTCTCAAAGTTCTTTTGTAAATTTGCTTGCCATCAAAAAGTGCAAAGTATCAGTGGTGTACTGAATACTACACTACTTTTATTTCAAGTTAACATTTACTAAACAACACTTTCAAATGGTAAATTATTACTTTTACTCTTTAATCTCTTGTATCAGTGCTTCCCACCAGTACTTTGGCAAACGGCAAGCGGTGACCCAGATTGTGGAGTTTTTAAAAATCAAATACTGTAACATATATTGAATACAATTACATTAAAGTGCAGTTTGAATTTGAAATAGTGTACAATAATGTGTACCAACACATAAAACAAGTTTAATGATTATTTCAGGAACAAAAAGACCCATTACCTCCCTGCTTGGCACTCAGCATCAAGGGTTGGAATTGGGGGTTAAATCACCAAAAATGATTCCTGGGCGCGGCCACCACTGCTGCTCACTGCTCCCCTCACCTCCCAGGGGGTGAACAAGGGGATGGGTCAAATGCAGAGGATAATCTCACCACACCTAGTGTGTGTGTGACAATCATTGGTACTTAAAATGTTTTTTATCCACAAACAAACAAACAAAAAATGCAGAGTTTTTAATACATGTTATATCAGCGGAGTGGAATTTTTGCAGACACATAAACACAAAAAGTTTGATTGAAAAATATGTAGATATACAAATGCCTTTTACTGATTAAATTAGTGGGTGTGCTTATTTTCCCAGTCTGGACTAATAAAGACTCTTGTCAGAGCCTGCAAGTCCGCATTCAGGGCAGAAATACTGGTGCACTGCAACAGATGGTGAAACTAAAGTCTGTCACCAAGGCCATGTCCACACAAACACAGACAGTTTCAGAAACGCATAATTGGGGTTAAAACGATCTCCATCCACACAAGTGTAGTTTCCAAACTGTCTCTGTCTACACACAAACACATACACCTGCTGTCATGTACATTTTGTCCAATCAGAACCCTGAAAAAATCAGCCACAGCTGGCTTGTTGGCATTATACCTCCTTTATGGTTATTTCGATTTACCAAACATACACAATGACATGTACATTATCTTTAAAACCAACATGCATGTACACAGAGACCTGGGAACTTTATTATCTCTTTTTTTCAGTGTATAAATTTAGCGTGCATGCACGCCTGTGCTGCTGAAACCCAACACTGATAGAATTATAACATGCTTAGCAACACAGTGATGTATTACATGTGCAGTGAAGTGTACATTATTTTTAAAATCAGCATGCACTAACGAGCCAAAGAAACCATTTTGCATGTTTGAGTGATAAATAATGATAAATGGGTTGTACTTGTATAGCGCTTTTCTACCTTCAAGGTACTCAAAGCGCTTTGACACTACTTCCACATTTACCCATTCACACACTGATGGAGGGAGCTGCCATGCAAGGCGCTAACCAGCACCCATCAGGAGCAAGGGTGAAGTGTCTTGCTCAGGACACAACGGACATGACGAGGTTGGTACTAGGTGGGGATTGAACCAGGGACCCTCGGGTCGCGCACGGCCATTCTTCCACTGCGCCACGCCGTCCCCAGTGCCTACAGAAAGCACACGGACGTGCGTTTACCGCTGCAAAACTCTTGTGGAATCATAAAGCCTTTAATCATCTATATATGTGCAATGAAGTGTATATTGTCTTTAACATCAGCAGTGTTGGGTTAGTTACTGAAAACCAGTAACTAGTTACAGTTACTAGTTACTTTATTTCAAAAGTAACTCAGTTACTAACTCAGTTACTTACATCAAAAAGTAATGTGTTACTGTGAAAAGTAACTATTTAGTGACATATATATATATATATATATATATATATATATATTTTTTTTTCTTTTTTTCTTTTTCTTTTTTTTTTAAAGCCCCCTTTAATGCCCTTATAGCCTTCTTTTCAGTACTGTTATTGCACTGGAGAATAATACAATCTGTTGATCAACTTGACATGCATTTGCATCACTGAACTCTGCTAAGCAATGTGGTCTACATACAACACACAAAGACAAAGATATGTTTCAAAGGGCCAATTTATTTCAGGCCAGTACAAATTGACAAAACTATTTTTAAATAGCTGCAACATAACATACATAAGTAACAAACAGCATAATAACAACACAGCTGTAAACCAAGGAAGCGCTCCAATAAAACACACTCAGATCTTCTCAGTTTCTAGCCGATACTACATAAAAAAATAACGTAAAATAACGCAGTAACGCATCATGCAGTAACGATAACTGAGTTACTGAATATAAAAAATAGCGCGTTAGATTACTATTTACCGCCGAAAGTAACGGCGTTACAGTAACGCGTTACTTTGTAACGCGTTAGTCCTAACACTGAACATCAGTACACACTACAAAGAGGACGCTACATTATGTTTTTTTTTGTTGCTTGGTCACTTTTTACATGCATGCACGGTCGCGCTCGGTTCCACCTAGTGAAGTGAAGTGAAGTGAATTCGATTTCTTTAGCGCTTTTCTCTAGTGACTCAAAGCGCTTTACATTTTGAAACCCAATATCTAAGTTACATTTTTTTTAAACCAGTGTGGGTGGCACTGGGAGCAGGTGGGTAAAGTGTCTTGCTCAGGGACACAACGGCAGTGACTAGGATGGCAGAATGGCGGGGATCGAACCTGGAACCCTCAAGTTGCTGGCACGGCCACTCTACTAACCAAGCTATACGGCCCCATCTACAAGAATGCAAGCAACACACGCAAGTTGACTTTATGATTTGTCGTTAAAAAGGACTAAAAACTAGAGATGTCCAATAATGGCTTTTTTGCCGATATTGTCCAACTCTTAATTACCGATTCCGATATCAACCGATACCGATACATACAGTCGTGGAATTAACACATTATTATGCCTAATTTTGTTGTGATGCCCCGCTGGATGCATTAAACAATGTAACAAGGTTTTCCAAAATAAATCAACTTAAGTTATGGAAAAAAATGGCAACATGGCACTGCCATATTTATTATTGAAGTCACAAAGTGCATTATTTTTTTTTTAACATGCCTCAGAACAGCAGCTTGGAATTTGGGACATGCTCTCCGTGAGACAGCATGAGGAGGTTGAGGTTGGCGGAATTGGGGGGTGAGGTGTTTTGGGGGGGAGGGGTGTATATTGTAGCGTCCCGGAAGAGTTCGTGCTGCAAGGGGTGCTGGGTATTTGTTATGTTGTGTTTATGTTGTGTTACGGTGCGGATGTTCTCCCGAAATGTGTTTGTCATTCTTGTTTGGTGTGGATTCACAGTGTGGCGCATATTTGTAACACTGTTAATGTTGTTTATACGGCCATCCTCAGTGTGAGCTGTATGGCCGTTGACCAAGTATGCTTGGCATTCACTTGTGTGTGTGAAAAGC